>NC_084514.1:6167500-6467500 GCF_024500385.1 Phyllopteryx taeniolatus | reverse complement strand
AAACAAACGTAGAACAAGAGTAGATTTAAAAACAACAATAAACGAAGGGACTATTGAGTATTCAAAAGGCTTCTCCATGCACTTCCAATAGGAAATCTCCAATTAGGCTGTGCACATTGAGAAGATGGTCTGCGGGGGTAACTTGAGGTAAGACGTCTCCCCCTCCCTCCCTCTTCTTAAGAGAAACTGGGCAACAGTGTGCATGCGAGTGGGATTTTTGGAAAGGACATCTTCACACCAGGGGGGGCTTTGGGGGGGAGGAGGGGAGGAGGAGAAGGGGCAAGAAGAAGAAGCAGAGTGCTACTGTAGCAGTTCTTTTTTTCTTTCTTTTTTTACCTGCTCGATTCGACTGGTCAATCATGGGCTGTACTATTCTTCTCCTGGCATTAATGAACCTGGCAGAGACAGAAGAAGAAATAAACGTTAAATCAAGCCCGACATTCGCGCCGGCCACACACACCCCTCCCCACCAAAAATACAACAACAAACAAAAGGCCGATTGTGCTGCAACTTGGGAACCAAGTGAGGGACACGTTTAATGTTCCTTATGATCTATTCCCCCCTCGTTTAATAAAGCTTTTGATTACGTCGGGTTGCCACGGGCGCCGGGGAGACATTCCTCAAGTATTAGCTGCCGCTTGGGCACAGGCAGGAGGAGGATGCGGGGGCTTCGGCGGTGGCACATCCCTTTCTCCTGCCGTCCTTTTTTATTTCCCCTCGCAGACACTTTGGCCCTGCACACGCCAACTTAACTGCAGCTCGTCTCCAGAGCCCACTTCCCCGGCATCGGGATGCCCCTCATTGGAATGTGAAAGTAAACTTTAATGAAGAAACACAGAGGATACACATGCTTCCTTTCATTCCTTCCTTCCCCTCAATGGGACCCCCAACTCTGGACGGATTGGGCAAGGGTGGGGAGGGGTGTTTCCAGTTGTCCAGAAGTTAGAAGCAGGCATGAGACACTTTCATGTAGTATTGTAATGGCAGCCAGATTATTAGTATTTTTTTTTTTTAAGCTGCGCACCCCACTTCATTATCCAGATAGAGCTAGCACAACCCCTCTCAACCGCACAACAACAATCTAATGCAGCCTTTAGTATCTTTTTTTTGAAGCAACGCCCCTGCTTCAATAACATGACAGAGTTGGCGCACCACTATCCCCTTCACACACACACTTATACAATCAAACGCAGCCTTTCCCAATTTTTTTTTTTTTTTTTTGGGGGGGGGTTGTGCACTCTCATGAACATCCATTTTTAAGCCACCTGTCAACATTCCGACAGAGGTGGCGCACCCCCTCTCTCCCGTTTTAATGCAGCCTGTCCAAAACGATTCCCAAGAAGGGCATCCCCTTTCAAACTCCAACAGAGGTGGTGCGCACCTTCCAAATTTTTAATGCAGCCTTTCACAATTTTTCCAAGAGACGCACCCCTTTCAAACGCACCCCTGAATATACCCCAACTTGGTAGACATGTACAATCTAATGCTGTCTTACAAAAAAAATAAATAAAACAATTTAAAAAAACCACATTGGGACCCCATTTCTGGATGCAGTGTAGGTTGGAGGGGGTTCTGCCCCCCACCTTCCCTCTCTTTCCAGCTGTCTAGAAATGAGGACCAGGCATGGGCCACTTTCACGTGGTATTGTTGTGTCAGCGAGCCCATCAATTAGGCCGTCTGAAGTTTTATCACCAGCCTTAGTAGCAAATAATCACAGTGGCACTAAAGTGAGGGGGGGAAAAAAGCCTTTCCAGTGTGGTGGTGGAGCTTGGGGAGGGTGGTGGGGGGTTCACGGGGAGGTGACTGCCGGCTAGGGGGGTTGACCTTTTTAACTTCTTCTCGGGGGCAGCGTCAAACACAAGCTGACCACTCCAACTCAGAAAACTCTTTTTTTACACCCTCTCATCCACGTCCATAAAAATATGCGCCGCAGGTATACGGCCATGTGGTTGATATTAAAGAGAAAAGGTGCTTTCAAATCACGAGGGTAACGTACCGAATGGCTCAAGAGGTGGTCATTAGCAGGAGAGGCAGAGCTGGAACCAATTTGGGCTCCTAATACCCCGTGAAGCCCTGATACCTGCCCTCACCTTCCCCGATGAACTTTAAAAGCCTCTAAGCGACACGCTCACAGGGACACGAAGAAGAAGAGAAATGGCAGGTACACAGAGGTGTTAAAAAAAATGCACCACTGGCAGGTTATTTGACGTTGTTTCCCCCCATTTTCGGTAACGTTTATCCTCATTAAATGTGGTTAGGGTTAGCCTAACCTAAACCTAACCCTCGCCCAACACATTAAATAACATCATGGTGTGCTAACCACTCTTACAAATAAAACTACAAATAAATGGCAAATAAAACTAAAATATGCCTAATACAATAAACACTAAAAGAAATTAAAATGTAAGTATAAAAATCAAAATGGACCTAATTAAACTATAAAAAGAGAAAAATAGTTTTAATTAATCCCCTAAATAAAGGAGATACATGTAAATGTCAGTTTAGAGCAAAAGAAAATTAATTAAAAAGTCACAGAAAAAATGAAAACAAAATGAATAAAATAAAAAATAACTTAAAATATTACTAGGAAATTATAAACAAAATCCCCCAAATATAGAAGATAAATATAAATAAAACTTGTTAGTATAAGTAAAATAAATTATAAAAATAACAATTCACAAAATGTAAAACAAATGAAAATAAAATCAATTAAATAAATACAAATAAAGATTTTAAAAATACATAAAAGAAAAATGATAAAGATTGCAAACAAAAAACTAAAACGCTGAAAATAAATATATAACAAATTGGCTCATGTAAGAATACGGCGGCACACACTATGATCCCATCCAAAAATTCAAAAAGAAAAACAATTCTCAAAATCTTTACCTTGAAAAAAAAATATTTGAAAAATAGGAGCGATCAAGTGGACCTGACTATTATGCAAGTGCCTGGAACTTGGCCTTCTGTCCCCTGTTGGAGAACTGTCAAAACATTTGCATGCAGGCAATAAAAAGTCATAATAAAAAAAAAAGAAGAAAAAAATTATGCACACAAACACACACACACACACACACACTCGAACGCTACTCTCGCAGCAGCTTTTGTTTATCCGGGCGGACATGTTTAACATTTCTCTCATTTCTGGCTCGCTCCACGACTCGCTGTCCTTTCTTCCTCGACAAAGTCGTCAAACTAGTGACCTCACTCCCGATTGGCCTGCTTCTCCCCTGCCGTCTCTGCGGTGTTTGCCCCCCCCCCCCCCCTCTCTCTCTCTATCACTCTCTCATACCTCCTTTCCTCTCACGTTTCTCTGGCTGGGCCCCGCTCCATGGAGAGGGCTGGTTTGGCATGATGATTTCTCAGCAAAGGAATGCTGACAACAGGAGCCAGTTAGCAGGTGTGGCTTTGAGTCACTTAACCAGAAACAAGACCATTGTGACACGCTGAGATGTGAAGATACAGTACGTAGCAGCTATTCTGAAAACAATGCCTTCTTGGCACATGTGGATTGCATTTCATCACGAATACAGGCTGGATGTTTGGTGCACGAGTAGTTGTTGTTTATAAAGCAGGTTTACACGAGAGCAATCACATGAAAATGGGAATGTTTTACATACAGACAACATCTGTCAGTTCATACAACACTGCAGAAACAACTGGAAACACTTTGATATGAATGCCAGGCCAATACTGTCGTCGGCAATGCCAGTTTCAGCCCCAAAAGGACATTTTGTCCATTTTCACCGAACAAACTCCTTAAGATTATCTTAAGAAGTTTCCCTCCACACAAATGGTGAGTCTCTATCCACATGGAACACATGGACTTTGCAAGCTGGCAGGCACACGCCGAAGACACGCTAAGAGATGGCACAGCAAAACCCCTAGAAGGTGTTTTTTGCCAATCAGGCACCCGAAGAAAGTCGCATCCAGAAAAGACACTAGTGATGAAAAGGGGGGGAAAAAATAAACGTGTGGAGTGAGAGTGTAGTTACTTTGTTTTACGTGACTATGACAAACAATAAAAACATGAAATAATAACATGGCAAGCGCAATGGATGGATGGAGGGCAAAAAAAACTATGAAAAAAAAAAAATAGCTAATGTCAGGCGATAGCGCTAAATAACAAATTTCCCCTTGGTTGGAGTATTGTCCCTAAAAGTCCCGTTTTCAATGACCTAAACCACAGTTCGCACGTGGACAACTGTATATATAGAAAAACAGGAACACACTGAGTCTAAGACAACATTGTGTGCTCGCCAGGCTACTTAACAGGCCGGCCCCCTCGTGCGCCAGCCGATATTAGTAGCAGAGGGACGCCGTGTTGATCCAGCCTAGCCGAGACCTCGTGTCAAGTGGACTCCCGCTGTCCTGGCTCCATCATTCATACTCTGACTGTTATTTTCCCCGCGCGCCCCATACGGCCACGACGCTCCCAAGCGCTCGTAAACTGTGGATTGTTGTCCATTTCGGCACATGTACGTACGTACGCGTGCATGTACAGCATGTCCTTGTGTCGTTCCTTTTTAGGGCACGTCTACTTGCTACTGTAAAAAAAATATGCTGACACACACGGCAGATGCGTGTGTACACATTTGCACGTATGCGCGTAAGTATAGTTAGCATTTGAGGTGCACTTTTGCATAAGCGTCCTGAAAATGCGCTTGACGGCTACAGGACAGGGATTCACTCAATGGGTGTGCAAGCATTTCTTCAATTAATTAATATTATTTTAAACACAAAGCTTGCGTGATTAAACATAATCCTTTCATTAGCTATACAGTAAGTCCCCCTCCATCGTTATCCAGGTTATCTTCCAGAACCCCGTGATCACTGAAAAATCAGCAATTAAAAATACCTATAGAAATACTGAAAAAATAACACCTTTTTTTTTAACTTTGGTCTTCAAACACACTTTTGAATATAAACGCATTTAAACACAGAATATATTGAGAGAGAGAGAGAGAGCTATGGATAAAAAAAATATTGCACAAACAGTGTAAGAAATTCCACCAAATCGCAAAAATAAGCATGGTATTAAAATAATTATATAAAATTTTTAAAAAATAAATTATAAAAATCCCATAGAAACTATTAGTAATGGCTTGACCTGGTTTAAAAAAATAATAATAATAAAATTAAGTTAAAAAAAATACAAAATAATAACAATATTATTTTTTTTTAAAATACTGCGAAATAGCAGGACCGCGAAGTATGAACCACGATATAGGTTTACTGTCCACTGAATGGCTTTGTTTGGACATTATTTAGGGTGTGTGCAAGGAAGAGGGGGTGTGCCAACTACCAATATGCTTAAGGGGTTGCGTAGCTTAAAATGTTCAGGAAAGGCTGCATTAGAATGTAACGATGTACCTGAAGGGGAAGAAAAGGGTGCGCCAAATCTCTCAGTTTCTCCCAGTTTGCTTAACAAGTTTTGGAAAAAGGCTGCTTAAGAAGAGGTCCACATTAAACAGCGGTGGACCTGCTAAACCCACCAACACCACTCCCACCCCCCTTTGCACACACTAGTTGGCTCTCTCCCGGGGAGAATGTACACATTCTGCTGTGTATCCCGAGGAATGACCTCCACATGACCTCCTAACCTTGCCTTTAATTATTTGTTTGAAGACAGCATGGAGTTCTCATGCTGTGTGTGTGAGTGTGTGTGTGTGTGTGTGTGTGTATGCTCTATAACATTGAGCAGAGGCAGGCAATAATAAGCTCCACCGCCAGATGTAGATAATAAAATGTGGACTTTTAGGTTGTGTGAAGGTTTTAGCTGAGGCTAAGGACACGCTGCCGTGGTCAACAGTGTCGTTGTGTTCATTTACAGCACGGAAGAGCCTTAAAGATGACTTAAAGCTGAGGTCAAAGCTGCGGGTGGAACCCGGTTTCGCCGGTCCTCACATCCGTCCGTCCGTCCGTTCCCCACTTGAGGATTCGGCGGAGGCGTTGATCTAAGCACACACCATTAACAGCGTTATCAGGGCCGACCTCGATAAGCTCAATTGGCTTGACTCGCGTCTGATAAAAGATGCTCGAAGGCCAGAGGAGGGGGGTCCTAGGGCCACCCCTCCGACTTCTGCCGCCGCCTCCTGGTTACCGTGGCAAAGAGTTAAGCACACAAAAACAGAACCTTTGTGTGCGAAGATACAGTGGAGGTTGGTAGAAGCCATAGTTTACTTTGTTTGTTTTTCATGCTTTTTCATTCATTATTGTTATTGCGCGGCACGGTGGCCGACTGGTTAGAGCGTCAGCCTCACAGTTCTGAGGATCTGGGTTCAATCCCCGGCCCCGCCTTTGTAGAGTTTGCATGTTCTCCCCGTGCCTGCGTGGGTTTTCTCCGGGCACTCCGGTTTCCTCCCACATCCCAAAAACATGCATTAATTGGGTACTCTAAATTGCCCGTAGGTGTGAATGTGAGTGCGAATGTTGTTTGTTTGTATGTGCCCTGCGATTGGCTGGCAACCAGTTCAGGGTGTACCCCACCTCCTGCCCGATGATAGCTGGGATAGGCTCCAGCACACCCGCGACCCTAGTGAGGAGAAGCGGCTCAGAAAATGGATGGATGGATGGATATTGTTATTGCGCCTTTTGCGGAAATGACTGTCATTGGGCTTCTGATTGAATAAAAGCAGGCTTGTTATTTACTGTTATTTATTTTATTTTATTTTTACTTATTTTTAAAACCCCAAGATAATGAAATAAAGTACAATAATAATACAAAATAAAAATATAATAAAAATGTCTTACTGAACCACAGCTTTAAAAAAAAAAAAGACAATTAAATAAAATAATAATAAAACAGAACTAAAATACAAATGGAAATGCCTTAGTAACCAGGCAAATAAAATCATAAGTAAAAATAATATTGAAATAAAAAAATTGATAAAAAGAAAATTACTTTAAAGTGATCACTTTTTTGGATGAAGTCTCGGCTGTAGCACCATTTTTGGTTGTCATTTGCTGAGATTTTTTAACCTATTTTTTAAGCCTCAGAGTCGGGAAACTATTATTGGGGGGGGGGGGTGAATATATTTAAAAGAATTTTAAAAAATCAGTAAAAAGTAAATTATTTTGACGTGATCACATGCATTAAAAATACAATACAATAAAAAAGAAATATGAAAAATGCCCTAGTGACCACAGCTTAAATAATTGAAAAATAGAAAATAAAAATAAATAAAACATACAAATAAACTACAAATGGGAATGCCTTTGTGACTACATGAATAATAAAAAAAACAATAAAAATGAGTAATAAATTAATTAAAATAAATTGTAGTAACAACTACTTGCAAATATGACAGTCCCTCTGGATCCTGTTCTAGTTCACTGCTTCTATACTTCAACTTCCAAATCAAAACTTCTACTGAAGTCAAAGGAAGAAAGAAAAAAAACAACAACAACAGTTGACCAGAGATTGCATGAAAAGGAAGCTCACGAGGAGGTTGCGTTTAGTATAAGCAAACACTCATTACGGTGCGGCCCTGCAGCAGGGCGGTCTCGGGCTACTGCACATCCAACACTGATCTGCTGTAGTGACAACAACACTGATTGAATCAGCCCTGTAACCCACGCATCCAGGCCGGACTTAACGCTATCAGCTGTTTCATCGTACACTATCGCCGCAAATGTGACAAATGACAGCAGGGGGATTGAGATTGGGATGTTTTTGGTCCCATCAGCGCCTCCAGCTCTTCTTGGGCGTAAGGTGGGTGAACACGACCTCACTGCCGTGTTTGATTTGGTGCAGATGTGAAGCAGAGCAAGAAGGCTGCTGGATTCTTTTTTTTTTTTTTTTTTTTTTTAAAGGCGGGTTGAGGGTGAGGGCCCACATTTGGGGCAACTGCTATGTTTACATACCTCTCTCTCTTTCTTTCCCCCCCTTCCATACTCTTTTGTGCGCCTCTCAAAGAGGGACTGTTTCACCTCTCCTCCATGGACTTTCACTGACCTGTTTTTCTTCCCCTTTTTATTACCGTGTTCATTGGCCTTTTGTGGCACCCCCGCAGCCCCGGTTGCGAGTCGCATTCGCCTCGCTCTGTCCTCGCTAGCCTGCGTGCATTCTTCCCAAAAGAAACCAACAAAAAAAAACAACAACTGTTTCGTGGTTATGTTAGGGGAAAAAATAAATCAGATAAAGAATTACATGTATTTGCGGTGCAAACTGGGAGGATTTAACGAGCAGCTAATTAAAATAAATCAATAGCACTGCGGCACGCTTCGCTCTCCCGCCTTTCCCTGTGCACTTTTCTGACAGCCGCATTGCTTTTCTGCTGACAGTTTCAATGTAAAAGTCAAGCTCTGCTTTGCATTGTAATGAACTGACGGAAATATGTATTCATTATAAATGTTTTTACAAATGATCGCGACAGTCCGAACAAGATGCTAAAAAACAACAAAAATGGAGGAGGGTGATGGTCTGTGAGAATGTGGGCAGTAAGAAAATGTGGAGACTGTGGAGTGTCATATTACCGAGTCCAGAGCAAAAGCACAGAAACAGGCTCAGCTAAGGTTTGCGTGTGATTTTATTTTACCATTTCTAATGACGTAAATTCAATAAATCAGTAACCAATATGGATAACGATGGTCTCCAGTATTTCTTTCTCGGAAGACAAATTTTATTCAAGAGGAGGCTCTGGGCAGCATGAAAATTGAGACTCTTGACTATAATGGTGTAGCTAACAGGCTAAGCTAATGTTGGCGTGGATGTTTATTATTGTCATTTCTGGCCTCACATCCTCAAATGTTGCAATGATGAACCTTTGTCATTTCTAGACGTGCATTTTCCAAGAAGAGACTGAGGAGCATAATATTGTAACAGGATTCACTAATGTTAGCATGTGTGTTTATTTTTGTCATTTGTGGCTGTGTATCATAAAAATGTCGCAATGACGAATCTGGCACCTCATTTGACACTCCGTGTTGTTCTTTAACAGACATGATAGTGTTCTTTTCAGCCAAGGTGAAAAGAATGGCGCACAGCCAAGCCCGCCTGAGGCGTCAACACACCTGTATGTGTATTGTAACAACCCGCCATGGCTCACTTGCCGCAGCACTGGCACTTTTTCGCTGGGGAGGGGCTACTTACTGTGTTTAACCCAGACCGTCCCCCAAATCATTTCCTATTAACATTCTCCACTGGCTTGGATTGTTTTCACCACCGGCGCTATTTTTGGAAGCACCTCCACAGGAGATGTGAAGCCATTTTGTACTATTTTACATTGACATAAAATGTGAACTTTTTTTGCCTGCAATTATTGTACAATTTTTCTGGTGGTGACAGGACTTTTTGTTATGGCATTTGGGCATATATTCTTTATCCTTTGCATAAAATGACTAATATTATTAGTACAGCTTATTTGCAACTGTTTTCTTCGGTGTTTCATCATCAATATGTGCAGTATGTTTGTATGTGTTATACTTCCCCCTGGTAGCCAATGTGCACACCAGAAGGAGCAGCACGCAAGCATCTCACAAACTGTTCTTTTCTTTACACTGGATTCAATTATGTTATTACTGTATAGTTTTACGATGTTCTTATTTAGTACAATACTGTAGAGTGCTGTCTTTCTTAGTATAGAATTTACTATCATTTTTGTTGGCGTTTTTGCGCGGGGCTGGAACGGATTGATGGAAACTCCATTCATTTCAATGGAGAAAGATGATTTGTGACTCGAGTGTCTTGAGTGTGGTCACAGGAAAATTTAAACTCGTAAGTGAAGGCACATCTGCTCCCCCCGCCCCCCATTTTTAAAGCTTATTTTCAAGTAGTTTTTTTTTCTTTTAAGTAGGTTTGCCTGCGCTTGCCAGGAACCCCAGACCTGAACTTTTCTGATCCACTGCACAACTAGTCCACATGGAGAGGAGAGGGACAGTCCAGCAGTTTCACATGATTAGCCCACCACTCCTCCTGGGATGTGGAAGGAAGAGTTCAACCTAGTTTTCCTTCACACCCTCACCCAGATTAGTTACCAGCCTGCTTGTAGCGCTCCTTAAGGAGGGTTAGCGACTGTAGCATCCATTCACCTCTCAGTACTATCAAACAACTTTGATTTCTCAGTCTGCATCTTCACTTTTCTCCTCTTCCTCTTCCTCTTTGTCTGACTCATCTGCTGCTGCCTTTCATTCTTCTCTCCCCGCGTCGAGTGCCTGGTAATCGAATGAGAGATTGTGCGACTCTGTGACCCGACACCCTCCCTCCTCCTCCTCCCTTTTATTTTTTTTTTTGTCACATATCAAACAGGGCGGCTTTGTGGATTAGCAGGGGGAGCCGATAATGACATGATAGAGGCGTGATATTTCAAACCAAACTGAGTGGCATGCAGGCGCGGCGGGGAAATAAGGACGATCGACTTCCTTTATGCCCGGGATCAGACGCCACTCTTCTTCCCTTTTACCAAGCTTGAATATAATGTACTGTACTGTAATGTAACGTAATGGAGGGGAAAGGGGAATGTATGTTGTGTTGTCATGATACCAAAACTCTGACTTCGATACTTTACCCGCATTAAGTACCTTGATACCGATAATAAGACGATATCGCGGCAAAAATGTAAAACATCAGTACTTTTGTCTCTAATAGCTGCTTCAGGTGATGTCGCTCCCCGCTTGCCGTACTGTTGTTGTGTGGGGGCCCTGAAGGCGAAATAAAGTACGCTACAGTCGACCGCAGCAGGCTCATTCAGCAAAAAAAGAAAAACTGCACATATTTTACGGCCGTGACTAATAAACAGCTTGAAGCAAGTGCACTCAACCTATATTGTTGACAAACCACGCAGAATTACCGGGACTAAAAACACGTGGTATCGTTTCACTTTTTTAATGGCGAGGTATGGCTGGCAACCAGTTCAGGGTGTACCCTGCCTCCTGCCCGATGATAGCTGGCATAGGCTCCAGCACGCCCGCGACCCTAGTGAGGAGAAGCGGCTCAGAAAATGGATGGATGGATGGATGGTATGGCAGTACTTTTCTAGTACTGGTATACCGTGCAGTCCTATATGCATGTGTTGTACACACATGCACGACTGCGTGATCCGGCTCTTAAACTCAATGAAATCAGAGGGAAAATGGACGTTACGGTTAAAAAATTTTGACTTTTACCCATCTAACATTAAGTAAAAATTAAACTGTATTATTGGAAAATTAGCACTTTATTCTCATAAATCGTAACTTTTTTTCTCATAAAATTGATACTTTATTCTTCATAATGTAGAGATATTATATATATCATATATTCAGATATAGATTCAAATATTCAGATTTTTGGGTAAAATCTCAACTTTATTGTCGTAATATTTCAATTGTATTTTTTGTTGGATTATGACTTCTCTTGTGACTCTCAATTGTATTCCTAAAAAAAATGACTTTTTTCACGTAATTTTCATAAGATTCAAGATTTTAAGAAACTTTATTTCTGCAATGTTCTAGCTTTATTGTCATAAAAAGTAATAAAAATCAAGATTTTTTTCCCCATATTACATTATGATTTAATTCTTCAACTTTAAATTTGTATACATAAAAAGTATTTTATTCGTAAAATGACTACTATTTTCTTGTAAAATGACAACATTTTGAAATAATATAATTTTATTATTATAAAATGTAGTTGTATACATATATTTTATTCATATATATAATATTAAGATTATGATCTAAAATGTACATATTTAGTACGCAATAATAATTATTATTCATATTAATATTACTCTAGCAATATTACTCTCTTTTGTAATACAATTTTAATCTGATTAAATTGAAACTTCACCCTAATAATATTTGCACTCAGTTGTACTAGTAGTACAACATAATATTATGACTTTATTGTGAACAAATGAAGACTATTTTGTACAGTAAACATGTTGTCTTGTAATATGAAGATATTTATTTTTCTGATAAAGTGATTACATCTTCCCGAGCAATTTTACAATCTTATCCATGAAGTGTAATACATTCTTCGTGTACTTTTCCGACTATTTTATCGTAATTGTCTGATTTAATTTTCTAAATATTAGGACTTTTTGCCCCATTATTTTTTTAAATATTTTGAATATAGACTATATTTTAACTGTGAACAATGCAAAGTTTTATAGCGACGCATACACTGCGGGATGTCTGGTGACACACATAACACAACGGAGTACAGTATCACCCTGCCCACTCCTCACTCCTCACCCCTCACCTATTTCTTCAGAATTGTGTCAGTGGCGTGTGAACGGGTTTTTCCACCCTGAAAGTTTCCATGATGCCGCAGAGTCGTAGCGACCGACCGACCGTCAGGCCCCCGCCGTATTCCCCCGCTTTTGAAAAATTAATAAGAGCTTCAATTGCACGTAATTGCTTTGACATATATACAGAAGCACACACACACAAGCAGGGCTGTGAAGGCTGGCAGAGGGGAGTTATAAATAGCGTCTGTTTGTGGTGTGGCAACTGCTGGCCACAGGGACTCTGATGTACATGGCGGACCCCCAGAGCAAACCTCTCTGATCACTAACCCCCCCTCCCACACACACACACACCTGTGCTTCTCCCTTTTTATGTGACACTCGTAATAATATAAGCCTAACAAATATCTGTGTCGTACACCCCAAAAAACACAACCTCCGCTCAACTATCTGGTTAAGTTCTTTTTACGTTTGCATGACAGGTGTCATGCTTACACAAAACAACACAAAAAAAGGTTGCATGAGGGCCACAGTTTGCCTTTGAATCAGGTTATTTCCAATTCCACTATTTCCAATGGAGGAAAACGGTTTCAAAATCCCAACTTTCAGCACAAGAAGCACACAAGGGGAGGTGAATGACAGAAGACCATTTTTATATTCTATATATGTATACATATTTTTTTACTGTATGTGCAAAACGGACAGAATAGGGCTTTCTGGATGGAATGCAAAGTGTGAACCAGCGAGTTGAAGGCAAAAACAAGGAGCATGCCTCAACAAAGAGAACATACCTGCTAGAGGTTCACAGAGTTTAAAGAGCTCAGCCTGAGCGGCACGATCCTGTACACACACACACACACACACACACACACACACACACACACACACACACACACACACACACACACACACACCCTCAAGGCCATTCTGTTACACCTGGTCACCTTTATCCCTTTCAGTCCCCCACACCCTCAGCCTTCCTCACACACACACACGCACGCACACACACGCGCACACACGCACACACGCACACCAAGCATTTCCCTGTGGCTGACACGCAATTCCCATGGCTATCTCCCTCAGCAGATAAAACTAATTATGCCAAATCTACTCTGTCAGGTTGTGTCATCCTCAGAGGGGAGCCTCAGTAAGAAAATCTCCAGTCAGTCAGTCATAAGCGGCACACACATTACAGCAAAAAAAAAAAATGTGTCCAAAACTGACATAAAAGCTACTGAAGTAGAATTTGTAATTTGCATGCCAGGCCAGTAGTTGGCGATGTCACGTGGTAAGGAAACATTACACGCATTCCAAAAGTGGTCTACTCCAGTGGCTCTCAAATTTTACCATCATCATGATGGTAAATATACAGTAGCGCTTCTTTCAAAAAAGTATATCCAATATTATTCGAAGCCACAGCACCATTATGCACAACACTGTGCTGAAATATAGAAAGAAAAAAAAATCTTAAATAATGGTTTGATTAAAATGTATTGCACATGAAAGTTAAATAAAAATAGTACCAACATAAATGTTTCAAAATTAAATAGTTAATGCAAATGTACAGTATTTATCTTGAAAGTTAAATAGACTTTGAGAATCACTTGTACTCTGTTTAAGTTGAAAGTTTGCGTACAGGAGGAACTAAATGCACACTTTGCGTTATCAAGCTCACTACTTTGCGAGTTCCTCCAGCATTTTCTTAAATCCATTCACCATACTAATACAATAACAATAATAATTTCTGTAAATGTGCAAATGAATAAAAGATTGCAATGTAACAATAACACCGATACATTTATTCCAAATTATTATATAAAGACAATTTTATAAATACTGATATAATAGTATATTTTGTTATTTGTTATTTTTTAAAACACAATCAAATGTAATAAACAATAATAAAATACAGTCTATTTTATTAAATTTTAAAAAAAAATACTACTGGAAAATATCTCAAATATATAAACAAATGACAAAATATCTAAAAGATTATACAAAAAGTAAAACTAATCAAAGAAAAATCTACAGCAATGCCACCAATGAAAAGTCACTTTGGATGTATGTATGGACAAGTGTATGCAGCCATTTTAAAAGCTATTTTCAAACGCTTGCATTGTTTATTACACTTCAGGTAGAAATCGTTTGAACACGCCGTTGTAAACGTCCTCTCAAGCTCATATGGGGGAAAAAAAAAACTTCCCCATTTGTCCCGATGAGCTCGAAAGGCAAATGGATGCTCATAAATAAGAGACTCGACTGTATAGACTTTGAATTTTATCTTTTAGCAGTTTGCCCTTTTATGAGCTTGGGGACCCCTGGAAGGACTGGAGGTGGATGGGGGATGGGGTGACAATGACTTTAAGCAACAAAAGAAGATGTAGAAGAAGAAGAAGATGACGCAGGTTGAGGCAGAGGAGTCGTCGCCATTGAGTGACATCTCGCCTCGTTTGCGGCGGCCTCATTAACAAACAATACGGCTGTGAAATTGGTTTAATGACAGAGTCATAAAATTGCTATTCTGCTCACAGATGGCCTCGGGGCACAGGGAGGATTCTGGCGGGATTACGACGGCTGCCCGCGTGCATTAAACTAAGTTGTGTTCATAAAAAAAAAAAAAAAATCATCATCCTACACTTTCACTCCCTCACTCTCACTTTTTTCTCTCCACGTTTTAATGCCTGTCTTTCTGCAAATGAAATAAATTAACCTACTTTTCCCTCTCCCACACTTGTCGACCTCTCCTCCCCACCGCTCCAGAAATTATCCGTCTAAGAATTAAAAAAAGAAAGAAAAAGGAGTCTCGCCCACGCACAAAACGCGGCTCGACTTTATTTCAAACGCGTGAGCGCTTGTTATTAAACGACCCCGCCAATAAAACCAAGCTGTTGAGGTATAAAAGAGCCAAAAGGTGCTGAGAAGTACAAAGACGCCCCCCACCCGCCCTCCCTCTCCTTACCCCTCCCATTGCTTTGCCTGCAATAGTTCTTTCGGCTGCAGATACTCCACAGCCTCACACAGGCCTTGCACAAGGAATTCTTGCTAGAATTTAGTCGGGAACTGTACATTATAACACATTCTTAATCAGTGATGACCTAAAAAAAAAAAAAAAAAAGGTTTGTTGTTGTACAACACTCTTCATAAACATGTTAATGCGATATTTTGCTTCGATTAGAGTCAAATGGTGCGATTAACATGCATTAGCTAGAGTAGGATCTAACTTTTCATACACCATCACATTTCCCAGACCTCACCTCCATTTTTTTTTTTTAAATGATACAGAGTATACACTCCAAAGTTACTCAGAATTAGGGTTCAACTGATTAAAAAGCCGGCCGATTTAATTGGCCGATATTAGCCCTTTTCAGATCAGTACAAATTGGTGGATTTCCCCCCTTTTTTTTAACACATTAATAACACATTACAAGGTACGACAAAAATAATGAGAATCGGTCAAAATCTGCCTTTTTTGCCGATTGTTTCCAATGGTATTAAAATTTTAATTGATTTTTCTGTCTGTTTTGAAGTTAATATTATTGTAAAATAGTGAAATGTTCTGCCTGTGATTCCTATCTTTATTGTTATAAATGTTAAAGGACCAAAAAAGAATTAATTTTATTCATTATAATATTTTTACATTAATCGGACGATGCAACATTTGAAAATTCAAACTGAAAATTCAAACTGTGACCTGTGTTGTGCACACAAGAAATATTTGCAGCGGCAGACGTACAACTAGGAATCCAATGTATCCTCCAGGAATATTATTTTCCTTTTTATTGGGCTTCTTTTAATTTTGTGTGTCGAAACTGAAGCTAACAGAATATGTTTTGCGGTCACACATTTTTTTTTAGCTGTTCATAAATTATCTGGATCCAGATTCCAAAGTCAATTTGTCCTTCGTTCATATCGCAGGTTTATAAGTACCATAAAATGTATGTTAATTGCTGTCTATGGCCTTTCACGTTGTACTGTTAGCATTAAGCTAGCTGACTTTCGTTTGACAACATTAAGCTTTATAATTGAACAGTTTGATGATTAGTTCTCTTTAGGTTTAGGTGTCAGAATCATAAAGTACATCTCAACTGGGAGTTATAAGCACATGTGGATTAGATTTTTGTCTCCCATAGCTGCTTAAGCTTTTGTCCCTCCGCTTTCCCGTACTGTTATTGTGTAGGGCCCTGGAGACTGAATAAATTACGGTACAGTTTACACAGTTCGCTTGGCCAGCTTTCGTTCTGTCCACATACAAAGACTATATATTTTTAAAACCAAAGTAGCATACTAAAATGACGTGGTATCGTTTCATTTTTGATGTTAAGGTATGGTGGTACTTTTCTGGTACCGGTATACTGTGCAACCCTGCCACACCAAAATTCCTCCAAATCTGTTCACAAATGTTAAAGGTATGTGTATGTTAGAAAGGGTTTTCTGGATACAGATCAAAATTGGTAAATGTGGCCTTAGGTGAAACCAACGCCCTGCACCAACACTCATCCAAAAATGAAGCTCCACATCCAATCTCATCCAAAGATCAGAATCAAGAGTTAATCCAAATTCATCTTTTCAATTCTTGAATTACTGTATGTCCTTGTTACGATGATTACCTTGGTCATGATCGTGCTAACAAAAACAAAAAGGAAAAAAGTCAATTCAACTACACACCAAAATTAACCCAAATCTTGTCACATTTTTTTAGTTACCCTGGTAACAAGGTTTCACAAATTTTGCAATAGATTCCTTACTGTTTTCTATAAGAAATCCAACTAAATTCTCACAAGAACAGGCTCAAAGGAAACATAAGCGGAGTGCCATAACTATTTGGTTAAAGCAACATGTTTTGTTATGATTGTCGACTCACACAGCTGTTGTGTAACCATGCCGTGTTGTGACCCGAGAGTCTGATAAAGTGGGAGCGGGTATCATTAATCACGTCGCACGTATGCTTGGCAAAAAGCACCCATCAACACAGCAGTGCACATTAGCATCAGCTGTTTAACGGCTGCGAACTGAAAAAAGGATGACGACAACTGCTCAACTAAATCCAAAAATGTTCACTCGCCTCGCAATCTGCCAGTAGTGGAAATTAACGTTTTCCAGCCGCCCTCCAGACGCGACTATTATTTGCGCATCAAGAAATCAGCCAGATCAAATGAATTTAGCGGGTAGGTAGTGGTGGTGTGGGGGGGCTGACACTTGGGATCTGACAACAGAGTCAATTCGGCTAATTAACTGCCAATTAGCGCTCCCTAAATGAGAGGGATCATGATGCCTGTGTTGGCATCGCCACACACTCAACCAACCTCCCCCCACCGCCTCTTGCTCGCTCGCTGTATCCCAATCACACACACACACACACACACACGGCGGCGGTATATTTAGAAAGCCAGCGGCGCAACATGGCCACCAAAAGAAGTCCCAGGTTGCAGCCCAAAAAAGATGCTGACATTTCCATCTGGGTCAGAGTTACGATGGATGAAAACGGGAAGAGATGGGAAAAGTCGGATGTCGAGGAACGCTCGGGAAGCTTTAATATCGTCAAAGAATTTGGGGGAAATGAGAGGCCAGTGGCTCTTGCTTCGTCATTTTATGATACATTTGGAAAATATGACTTATATACTTGTTGCCCGCCAAACCCAAAAGGATCATAAAAATACGAACATAAAAGTCAGCGGTCGTACGTTTCTTATTGGCCGGAGACGGCAGTTTGGAAAATGCTCTGCGCAGTGAGAGGAACACGTTGTTGGCTTTGTTGTGACTTTTTCTTGGACGCGTAACCTGCAAACAAATATGCGCACCGCTGGAATAGAACGTTGACCCTCAAGTTCAACCTGAGTGCAGCTGTGCTGCAGACAAAATCAAATATGGGAGTCAGTGTTGGTTAAACTGGATTCCAATGCATTGTTTACACATGAGAATTGGAGTTGGAAATTGAAGCCCTATACAACTATTAAGGTGCATGGAGCAACATGAACGTCAAATATCTAATGCAAGACTCCACACAGTTAGCCTAATAGCATAATTACCTAGGTAGTTATTAAATTATGATCACATCAATACAGAATACAAATGTGGTTAGTAAAAATTTGTTTTTTTTCTTTATGTCTGTGTGGAGTCTCAGTCATCCAGGTCGTGGTAATCTGCAAAGGTTGAAACGAGCCATCTACACTCTTCTTGTTTGTTGAATTTGTAGCGTTTAAAAATGACTTTGGCAATTATGCTATTCGGAAGACTATTTGTATTTCTTTCGATATATGTGGACTTTGGGTGACAGAACTATTTAATGAAATTCATTTCATATGATGAAAACACCATTCAATAATTGCAAAAATATATAATACATTTTAAATTTGAATTTGTGTTGGAGAATTATTTTGTAAACAATTTCAACAAAAAAAAATCAATACAATGAAAGCACTATTTTTTATACAATTGTTTTTGATGCCAATTAAAAGAATAAAAAAAAGTTTGTTTTATTATATTAAAACAATATTTTACTTAAAAATATTTTTATACCACACTTTATGATATAAAATATGAATTCTTAAAATTTATTTTTATAATAATAAGTATGATTAATTCTATTAAAAGTATAGTTAAAATGATTTAGAAAAAATAGAATGATAAAAATAATAAAAATAAATAAATATATATATATATATATATAAAAATATTTTCCTATGAAATCCTACTAAATTCTCAACAGAAAAGTTTTGTTTCCTGTTTGTTTGCTTTATGCATTTTCTCACTTTTGCACCTGCCTTCAGGACGCCCCATAGACACTATGCAGTCGTTGGCTCATGCCACTCATATAGCCAGCTGATTGATCATTTAACAACAACAATAATAATAATCATCATCATCATCAGTGTACTATGCCCTCCCCGGTGTGAATGGTTGCAGATCTTGCAGCTATTTGACGTCATCAGTGGGCACAGGCCGTCTGGCGCCGTCGTCTGGCGGATATCCTTCCCTTATCATGTGACCTGTGCTCCGACACGGGGCAAAGGTTGGCCGAGAGCCGCCCCTGTGTCTTAATAACTCACTCATTGTATTCCTTTCTGCCGCTAATTAGAGCCTCCCTCTCTCTCGTGTGTGTGTGTGTGTGTGTGTTTGTGTGCGTGTTCGTGTGTGTGTGTGTGTGTTTGGCATGTGTGTATTCCCCCCTGGGCTGTAGAGACGAGCCAGAGGAGTAAAAATAGAGTGTGGCTTAGTGCCCTCTTTATTGTTATTAGTGCTCCATTGGCACAGCAGTCCGTCATCATATATGCCAAGAAGTGACATATTCTCTCTTTCTGGCTGCCTGTGAAGAGGAGGGAATAATGAGCGGCCGATTTCCTGCCTTTCTTTCAGCCGTCTTTCTCTCGCCGTCGTCTCGTGTGTTTATACGATAGCTGCGTCGCCGTGGTGGTAAATAAAGGCGGGATATCTTGCTGGGTCCGATGCCGAAGCTCCTGTCAGGCTCCATTTAGCTCCAAATGATGGCCTGCCAATGTCTCCAGAGACGGCATCCTACTAGCTAGAAGCGTCACCTGGTCGTCTCCCAATCTCTGTCAGACCTCCGCCAGGACCCAACAATTCGAAACAAAAAAATCCTGGCATAAATCTTTCCTACATCACCAAATTGGTGAAATCCTCATTGCATCACCTAACTAACAAATGGGCAAACAGTGATGGAAATTGCCATTGTTTTCTTTTTCTGTAGTAGATTATTTAAGCTCTCTGGGAAGGCAGGACCAAAAAACATGGTAACGCTCCCGAATATAACCATTAACATAGCGGCAACAACAACAATCACAGAGGAAGAGGCGCTACTTTTAAGTGGTATTGTGTCGGAAAAAAAAAGAACAAAAAGAAAAAAACTGTGTTGTGTCGTCCCCAGGTGCCTCAGAATCAGTGTCACATTACACGGAAGACATCCCAAAAAAAAATCAAATATGCAAGACTTTTCATTTTGGCGTCATAAGGCTTCACCAGCAAATCAGTGATCGTGGATTATGTCACACTACAAGGAGTTTTGTTGTTCCCGACGAAATATGTCAGGCCCAATCTAGAAAATTGACTGTGATAGCAAATTGGGCCAATAACCATGCTAAAATCTTGTAGTCTTATCGAGGCATAATGTATTTAGATCTGAAAGCATGGGGGTAGAAAAAAATCCAGTCGGCCACCCTGCCGCCTTTTTAGATATCATGCTAACTAATTAACAAACCTCACTGGTAACTTTTTTTTTTTTCCTCCGTAGAGTACTAAGAGTACTTCAAAATAACATCCAGACATTTTAATCTGGAGCCCCACTCCAATCAAAAGTGGTTTCCTCCCTGCTAATCAATAAACAGCGATGAAAACATTTGTATATACTGTAATTTCTCATGTATAATGCACACCCATGTATAATACGCATCCCCCAAAGTGGACCTCAAAATTCTGGAAAACCCTTCTACCTATGTATAATGCATTTTTACAATGCATGAGTTTGCTTCTACCCGTATGATCAAAACATACATTTTTAAAATAATTATTCTGAAGCATTTTATTTAAGCACACAATAATTTATTTTTATTTACTTGCTCTTATTTTGAAATTCACAGCCCTACTTTTATTTAGTAAAAGAAAAAACACACAGTTGTGCTAATATGTTTGATTACCCGGGCAGAATTTGTAAGCTGCATTATCATCAAACAAAACATAACCATAAAGAAATTAATGATGGTTGTTGTTCAGTCATGAGTCATATTTAAAAAAAAAACAATATTTCACAAATTCTGCCAGAGTATGTAAATTTATGAGCACAACTGTACATATGCAGTTATATGTACCCGTCATATTAAAATGAAAGTGTACACCGTTCTCATCTCTAGGTGGCAGTGGCATATTGAAACGAACGTGTACCGCTTTTTCATAACCTCTAGATGGCGGCATACATTTATAAAATGGGAAAGTTTTTTTCCATTTTCCCCTATACCTATGTATAATGCGCACCATTGATTTTGGAGATTTTTGGAGGGGAAAAAATGCGCATTATACACTAGAAATTACAGTACTTATAAATGTGAACAAAATTCCTTGAGCTGCATCTTATTCGAAAGCCAGACCACATATTAATAAAGCTTTTCGAATAAAAATGGAGAGGAACGAAAACAATTTCCTTGGGGGAGGTAACTAAGGGTGCACTATGCACTTACGATACCTCTGCAAATAGCAGAAGAGGTCACAATGACACATTAGAAAAAACATGTACACAGAGTATGCACACATCGGGTACCATTAAAAGGACAACTAAATAGCGGCGGAATAGTGGACTTTAACCTTTTACCGTGTTCTTTATTAACAGTGGCTGACTAATGCATTCAGGTGAGGCTGTTAGCTAATGATGCGGACTGGAGATAGCGGCTATAGGAGATGGACTCAAGGTTTTAAAGCGGTTGTTTTGGGTGCATGTAGGTGAGCTGCAGGTAGAAAAGGGAGGACGGTTTGACGGGGTAGGAGGGGACCAACTGCAACACAGGGCAGCCTTGTGCAGTCGCCCGACCACAATTGTGGCGGAGGACAAAGCCCTGATTCAGCACATCCTTTCCCCCACAGGGGAGAGCGCTGGAAACCCAAGACAGCGGCCATACAGCCCGACGCCCACCCCCCTCCTCGACTAACCACCACCACTACCAATCATCTGTCTCACTGGCTGCATCTCTATCTGTCTTTGGCCCGTCACGTTGGCAGCGGCCACGCATCAAAGGCAAAGACAGAACAATGCGAGGGCCTTGCCAGGAATTTGAAGAGCTTTTATTTTTAACAGGAATTTCGGACGGCAGCGGTGTGTCATGTCCCAGGCTAAACGGGTATCTCAGCTTGGAAAGAAAAAACACAGGCGGGAGAATAAAAAAAGATATTTCAACACAGCTAAAGGATCGAGGTATGAAACAGTTCTCCCCTAAAAATGAAGGTAGCGTCTGCAAACTTTCCAAGAGTTTTATTTTTTCTATTTCATTCATTTAAACAACAATGCGACGTAAAAATGATATTCGAGTACATGAAAATTCCGAAATACGATGATGTAATATACATGCCAGGCCAGTAGTTGGCGATGTCACTTCATAAATAAACAAAACCAGCAACTGCTTATCTTCCCGGATATTATTCGGAAAAATGTATCTTGCATGAACTACATTGACGTATGTATGGGTTGAACATTCCTGCTGATCATTGAACCATTGTGTTGAAAACAAATGTCGCCACACACCTAATTATCTGAATGCTTGGAGCTGCAACAGATGTGGCAATTTCAGATTTTAACCTATTCTGGATGGGTCGGGAACATATTCAACTCTTTTTCAACAGGGTTTCTCCCTGTTCACCACTTGGCCAGCAGTTTCCACCCATTTGAAATGCAGTCAAATAATCACCGTGACTAAGCTTATCTCATGACTGTATGTTTTTTTTTTTTTTTTTTTTTTTTGCAAATATGGCACCATGACCACTGTTAAGAAAGGCACCGTTTTCCAAAGTCTATCTTTGTCTATTTCCCCACTCCTGCTGTATTAATCACCATGACACAGGCGAGGCGACTCAATTTTCTGCTCCCGTAGGTAAGGCGCGCGTCATGGCAGGGTAGGCTCTGAGACGGCTGGTGTTAGCCATGAAAACAGGCAGCTAATCTTTGCTTACCGGTGTAATTGAAATGCTATCCACACTGTAGGGTGCATTAAAGTCTGATAACAGCGGTTCCTGTGGCCAATTTAAGTAGCTTGGCTCGGAGGGGGAATAAAGCAGAAGGGTGAGGGAGGAATGGGAGGTGGTGAAGGTGGTGGTGGGGGGGGTTGTGATAGATAAGGCTGACAAACCAGGCTAATTCTGCAGGCATGTTTCTCATTGTGGTCCAAGAAAAATGAGACGAAGAGAAAAAATGAATCAGAGAGGGGAAAAAAAAAAATAAATCAATTGACCCTCGGGTGGCTTGTCGGCCCGCGCGCCTGATAAACCTAAAAGCTTCGTTAATGTGGGCCCGCCTGTACCCGGCAGATAGAGCACTTTGTAAATGAACCCGCTTTGATAAATATATTAAGGAAAGCTGCGAATAAAAGGCGCAGACTTGTCATTTGTAAATAGAACCCCCCGCAACACGGAATTAGAATGATAAAATGGGGTTCCATATAATTAAGTTTGTGTAAGACCTGAAATCCGTGCAAATACCTTCCTGGCGTGCTGAAAGGAGCCTGTCACTTCAATTAATCTGAACATCACCCTGAGAATGTACGGAACCAAATTAAGCCGCAGATAAAACCGGGGCTAGTATTTTGATAAGTAATTCCTGTATCATTTCTTTGCTTCTGTGATCATTTTATTTAATCCACCACCCCCAGTTATGTGCTAAGCCGTCTACAAAGGCCTCACTGGCCTGGCCACCGCCACCTTAATCCCACCGTATAGCTGCCGTAAACCGGGGAGGGGGCGGCTGGCGCTTTTTGTGTGGGGGCACCGGTGGTGGAGCTTGGTATGGGATTTTTCGATGGCAAGGGTGGGCAAAAAGGGGGCGGGGGTGGAGATTGGTGGAGTGCTTGTGGGTGTGGGGGCTGCAGGGGTAGCTTATTATCTCCCTTAAATAGATCCCAGTCAATACATGTGTATCAAGCCACAAAGAGGCGCTGACTTAAGCGATAACCGGAACATCCTGGTAGCTCACACATAATAATATTATAAAGTGTGTGTGTTTATTCGTGTGTGTGTTTGTGTGTGTGTATTTGGTAGGAGGGATGCACATAAATGGTTTACACACTTTAGAAAAGGGGTGGGGTCAACCTATCGGGGACAGAGAAACCTTCCTATAGGGGTCCATTTCCACCATACTTAATGCATACAGTATTTGGATTGTATTTAGTACTGCTACAATCATTCAAAAGCAATAGGACTACTGTATACAAACGTTGTAAACAGGAGCAACTAGCTAGCCTTGTTAGCTGTTGCTGGCTAAGCCTGCAAGCGCTACAGATACATTAGCATTTTGCTTAGTGCGATAAATAACAGCACACATTTATTTTATGACTAGCAGAATCCTTACTTTGGAGCAGACGATGGTAAGTCTGTTGATTTTTGAGGGATTCAACTGACTATGCGGATGACCAAATACAGTAGTTTTATCCTGATCAGCAATTTTAAGGAGAAAGTCTGTTCCTGTAAAACTTGATTGTATTATGTTTAGGATTACTTTTTTTTTTTTTTTTTTTTTTAAAGCACAAGGCCTAAACAAATATTGCAAACAGGTGCGATTAACTGGCTTTGTTACCTTAGTTGACAAAGCTTGCTGGCGCCATGGATATTAACTAGGCCTCACATTATTGATTTAATGAATTTTGTATAGTGAACAAATACATTATATCCTAACATGACGCAGAAATTTTTTTTGTGTATGTCAACTTTTGATGTATTGAACTGACTATGCTGACTTAGCTTTATCCAGATCAACAGCATTAAGGGGAAACACTGTTCCTGTAAAGCTGATGCGTTATGTTACGTTACGTTATGTAAAGATATGTTTCTGTAAAGCTGACACGCTCTATGCTTTACTTTTGCGATCATTCAAATACAAAACTTGCAATCATAAGCACTTAGCTAGCCTCAATAGCTTAGCTGCTAACACCACAGATTGCAAAAAGCCTCACATCAGTAGAGTAACCTCGGCATTTTGTTCGACAAGGTAACGACACGGATACGACACAGCTTGACTGTGACTGCTGATTTTTGAGGGATTCTATTGACTATGGAGATGACCACATAGCTTTATCGAGATCAGAGGAATGAAGGTGCAAAAGGGTTCCTGTAAAGCTGGCTAGTTCTCAACTCCCTATCATGGTCAGTCAAAAGCAAGCAAGAGACCAGTACAAATGTTGCAACCAGTTAGCCTAATTAGTTTAGGTGCCAGCCCCACGGATAGTAACTCAAATGAGCAAAACAGGTCCTGTAAAGCTGGCTGGCTCTCTATTTACTATTACAATCATCCGAATACATAAAGTCCGTTGCAATCACGACGTAGCCTTCTTAGCATAGGTGGTTAAATTTGCTAATGCCAGAGATTATAACTAGGCCTTCTATTGGTATCATAAATTGAGCATTTTGGTTGACAAGCTACAACAGCATAACATGGAGCAAACAAAAGTGTGCCTGTTGATTTGTGAGGGATTCAACTTATTATGAAGATGACCAAATAGCTTCAGCCAGAGTTTGCATTTATCTGGATTAATTTGTCAGTTCTAGTGCAGGTGCACCAAGTACATCTTTGAATCATAATTACCTTGTAAAAGAGCAAAGAATATATCAAAAAAACAAAACAAAAACAAAAAAACTGGTGCATCGTGATTGGCCAGTCAGCATTCCGGGTGAATTTTACGGCAGGCCACATCAAATATTCTGCCGGGCCGTATATAACTCTATATGACCCATGTACATATATGAGCCTGTAGATTCCCTCCCCCGCTGCTTGAGAAGAATGAGGCAGCTGGAGGTTGAAATGTGGACTCACCAGTTATTTACTTGTAAGATGGTGAGGCCCGTGTCTTGGGCTAGCTGCTTCTTCTGCTCTTCAGACGGGTACGGGTGCTGTGGGAGACAAAACACACACTCATTAGCTTCATAAATATCGTCAGGCATGCAACAGTCTGAAATTCCTTGCGGTTTGCCAGTTGCTTTCGACATTTTTTTCCCATGTTGGCTGCATTGCACAGCACCTCCACCGTGACATGCACCCAACCACGCTGCTCCCTCTGCACGGTATAGACAGGGGCGGCAAGCATGGGTCCGCCCATCCATTAACGCAAACACACAGACACACATACAATTGAGCTTAACCTGTCAGAGCTGGCCAAACAAGTTTGTCAAAACCGTCAACCTCACTGATCTCTCCCCCCCCCTTCAATACCACCCTCACACAAACAATGTATAGACTCGACATGTATGTACAT
Organism: Phyllopteryx taeniolatus; assembly: GCF_024500385.1. NCBI lineage: Eukaryota > Metazoa > Chordata > Actinopteri > Syngnathiformes > Syngnathidae > Phyllopteryx > Phyllopteryx taeniolatus. The sequence continues at coordinate 6,441,378 of NC_084514.1, read as the reverse complement.
AGTCAAGATTTCGTTGGTGCACCTAGATGCAGAACAATCCAAAATGCAAAATTCATTGATAAATCGATGTTAAATAACGCACTGTCACTAAAATTCAATGGTGTTTTTCCTGGCCTATCCTTGTGTCAGTTTCCTGAAAATCAGTTCAGTAGTTTTTGCTATTATCGTAACTAACCAATTAACAAATGATAATAACAAATTAGTCCTTTAGTGGAGATAATGAGTGATTTCAAAAAATATATATAAATAAATAAATAAAGATCTCCACCCGTGTTACTGATGGTTTAGTGGTACATTCGTGTGACTTTGGTGCAGGGAGCATGGGTTCAGCTCCCACTCAGTGACAGTGTGAATGTGAGAGTGAATGGTTGGTCGTCTCTATATGTGCCCCGAGATTGAGTGGCGACCATTTCAGGGTGTAGACCACCATTTGCCTGAAGTCAGCTGGGATAAGTTCCACCTCCCCGTGACTCTGAACAGGATTAAGCGGTATAGAAAATGGATGGATGGTTGAATCTGCACCAAAATGTAATGATATATTCCTTTTATCATTTCATGAAAATCAGTACAGCAGTTTTCTGTGAGCTTGTTAACAAATGATCAAACTGTAAGTAGTTTTGTGGCAGTATGGGGGAAATCATTCTTAATCTGGAGCTGCACCAAAATTTAATGGAGTTTTCATTGGCTCATGTGCCACCTTTCCACGAAGTTTCAATAAAATCAGTTCAGTGGTTTTAACGTGATGTTGCCAAGTAACAAACTGTGGAAAATAATGCAGGAAAATGAATCTGCTCTTCTTTTCATGCAATCCTGCTAGGTAACAAAGAAGGTTGATGAAAACACAAAACTAAACAAATATGTTTATACTGTTGCTTGTGAGGGTGCTTTCATTCCGTCAACACAATGCGGCCGAGATGTTTCCACCTAAGGACACGAGGCCGCGATGACGCCAATCATGTCGGCTCCGATGGAGGCAAGGTAGGCCAACGACGTACACTGTACATGGCGGGCCTTGGGCTGCTTGGCTATGAAGCACGACAAAACAACGGTGACTGCCACTGACAGATGTCTTTACGGGCCACATTAGGAGCTGGGCGCACGCAAACGAAACAAATGATAAACTGTGTGTCTGCACGGACGCAAACACAGCAGAAGTGCACACGGACACGTAGAAATATTCATAGAGTTGACACCTGCAAATCAGCACACACAAGAATTCCTTTTAAAAGATGACACTCGATTTTCAGGTGGTTTCAAGCACCATTAACATTCTTCCCCTTCAAAGAAAACACCTACACGTCTTACTCTTCTTTCCCCCCCTCTAGCTACTTTCCCTTGCACGCCCATATCAAAAGCAGATTAGCGCAGGAGTGCCTGCTAAATTAATTCAATTGTATGTTTGTATTGATTGATTTTGTGCTAAAATAATACACTGAGAAAACAGAAGTAGGATGGGGGTGGGGGGGAGAATGTATCTTTTGCGCGACCCTGTTAACTAACAAACCTCTTCTTCTTCGTTTTGCCTGTTGAAACACACTCTTATTTGATCAAAGCATGAAAAAAAATGCTTTGAAGAATGCGCTCAATTAGCAGCGAAACCTCACTGTATTGGCCAAATAATGACTCCTGTCTGCACGGAAGGATTAATCTAATGTGTCGTCCTTGCTGATATGTGAAATGACCGACAGCGTAATACAAAATAGGCTTTTTGATTGCGGGGTGTTGACAAGTCTTTGGCTTGGCAGACGAGCGACTTTATTGACTTACGTACGAGCATACATGCACGTCTATATCTGTGTCTGTGTGTGTGCACGCGCAAGCATGCGCTGATGAGTATAAACATGACAGAGAAATGCCACTTAAACACCATATCGTGCATGGGTGTTTGTTTGAGTTTAACATGTTTACCGATTTAAACCCGTTTAGATTTAAGTGGAAAAGTATAAAACAAAGTCAAGCACTAGTATATTATGTTTGTGAAAACTCCTTGTAACAATCACACTCCAAAATATAACTCCACACTGCCACAAATTGCTCAATTTGTCACAAAAATGCAACATTTTGACCATTTTTATGCATAGACAAACAGTTAAGTAAACTTGATTCATTTATCTCTGGTTGTCTCATTTTATGACGCAACTTCCGGTTTAGGGCGTGTCGGCGTTTTCCCATTGACTCTCTTTAAAGGTTTGACATGCGCAGTCGGTCCTCATGAAATATAAACTCTATTGCTGAGGTACAGTTGGTAGCATTGGGTTCCAGCACCCTTTAATGTTAAACCCCACCCCCATCAAGTTACTGTAAAAAGGGGTTTGGTAATGAAAAGAATGCTATATCTCCACATTATTTTTTTTATTTTTACATATGACGATTTGACATTTTGGTACAGATTTTTAGCAAGAATCACGGATGTTGAGGCAAATTTGTTTTCGAGGCCCACATAAACTGATGTGGTGGGCCGGATATGGTCCCGAGACCTTGAGTTTGACACCTGTGGCCTAAAATGTTAAATTTTGTTACGGGAAAGCTAGATTGTGATGTAAAATGGCCTAATATGACCATAAAATGCAAAAATAAACTTTTTAACGTGACCCAAGAAACATGTAAGCAATCTACTAAAATGTATACATTTTGTTTGTAATCCTATTAAATTGTTGTCACAGTCTGTAAAAGGCAATTTGAAGGTAAATAAAATGCAGGGAAGACTTGGGAATGGAAAAACATGCATGAGCTAAAAAATGAAAAGTATCATATGTGATTGTTTTCGACTCCAGAAATTCACTTTTTGTACGTCTTGTTTGGTATGTTTTTGTATGTATTTGTCTGTCTACTCAATTTTCGTAGCTGCGAAAATCCGGGACTGTGCAGGTGAGATGAATGCTTAGGAATGAAAACCACGCATTCATTTGGTAGAAGGCTATCGTATGTTTCATGCTCAATGTATTCACTTCTTTTTGTACGACGCGCCAGTAAATTCTCATAACAGGTTAAATGAAGGAATTGGAGGGTAAATAAACAACAAGCTTGGTTGCTTGACAATGAGGAAAATTAACTGCCAGGAGAAGAGGTGGGATGAGTATGTGCGTGTGTGCAACAACATGTAACGGCAGTGAAGCCTACTTTTGCTATACTCCCTCCCTTCCACCATCACTTGTGTGCTTCTCTGTGTTTTCACATTAGCTTTGACCTCGGTCAAACTCACACCCTCCTCTTCCACGCACACACACACACACACACACGCACAAATGAGCAGAAGACAAACAGTGATGATGACATGGAGGAGCAGTGTAGATTGGAAATGGGAGTGGGTCATTTACATTGTATTAAAGCTTCCGCAACCTACCGGAGCTCATCATCCATCCCCCCGTGCTGATTAATACACCGGCCAGCAGTGTTCCACAGGAATGATAATAACGAGTGGTAAGAACTAACGGGAAGGATGTGTCATCAAGGAGAGTGAGGATGCTAAAAAGACACCCACTCAAACAACAGAAATTCCGAAAACGTGAAATAACGTCGTGCAATGGCTGAGGACAAACAACAACGCCATCATTGCAAGTGTAAAAATAAACCTTTACGGGTTCCACTGTATTTGCTTCAGCCCCAACACCCTTGCCACCCTGATTGCTTTCTTACTAGCTCCTCTATCTAACCCCCACCACCCAAAACCCTGAAACCCACTCACTCACCAACACTCCGACACATCCATTTTACGATTCAGACTGCAGGCCACCCACGCTTTATGTTGTGGCAGCTTTCCTTTAAGCATGGAGCTCTGAAATCTCAGCTACAAACACACAACACATGCACCAACACACAATCACACACAAACAGATGGACATGAGAAGCGAGTCGCCGTGGTGGGCCTCGTGGTTACGAGGCGGCAGGAGCCGTGAAATCGGAGAACGATTGTTTAGACCCCCGAGTAACCTCATGTTAATTGCCCCGCCTCAAAACACAGTAGACATGAATAAAGTGTGGATCCAGCATATTGGTTCACACTTTTTTAAAATTCTTCTTCTTTATTTTATTTTTTTTAAGTATTTATTATTGCGGATGGAGTGAAATGTTTGGGTACTAATTTGGATAAAGATGTACATCTGGGATATGTATTCAGCCTATATATATATATATATATATATGTATCTGCACGTATACATGTACATATTTTTTCACTTTATGTATACATATTTACAGAAAGTGAAAAGTATCCTTGATATGTGAAATTTTGTCGCAACCCAAGTACACACACACACACACACACACACACAGTGTATATATATGTCATCATCCTGTGAACACAAACAATGTGACATGACAAGGGCGATAATGAATTGTATTAAACGTTCGCTGCAGTCTAAACCCTGATGATTTCTTACTGTATCCACCTGAGACCTTAGGACATGATTATTTAATGGATGGAACACAAACACACAGGAAGACACTATCAATAGCCAACGTCCTTCCCCCCTCCCCCTGCAGCTAGCTTTGACCAATAGCCTTAAAAGCGGCCTGACCGCAGTCTAATAAATAATTAGCGGCCGAGACAAGAAGCTTCAATTTGTCAGCTCGGATCGAAACCGCTTCGTTAATTAAGTTAAGGCGACCATGCTGACGCGAGCATCTTGTCAATCATCTTAAAAACATACACCCAAACACATTAACACACACACAGACACACAAGTGGATAAAATTCTGCAAGTACATGTGATTGAGGCTCAATTACAGGGTGTGATGTGTTCTCCCTCTCTGATAATGGCTCCTGTGGTTGGAGAACATTACAAGCCGTAACCCCGCAAACTTCCAAGGGGGCTCGGACCACACTCCTTTGACTTTGCCGCACTTTTTCGCCCACACCTACCCGGTCCACGGTGCCCATACGTTGAAGCCATTGGACGCAAACTCCCTCAGACGGATCATTATCCCGCATTTCATTCGGCCCCTCTGCTTGATGATTTCGACCCCCCCCCCCCCCCCCATAGGACTCCCCTCCCCTCCGGCCACGGTGGACCCCTCCGATTGATGAATGACATCATCAGCGTGTGACATGAGTTATAGACGGTGGTCACAAGGTTGCAGTAGGGCTTTGCGAAAACCTATTCCACGCTAATGACTCCCAGGAAATAGGCCTGGTATTGGCTGTTTACCCCGTCGCCACGACGACATGGAAAGGATTCACAACTAATGACCGCTGTGAAATATAGGTGGAGTTTAATGACCTCAAGACGAGGACGTGATTTTTTCAGGGACATTTGTGTGTTGTTTGGCTAGACATTTGGGTACATTTGTGGCATGGATTTAATTTTAAAAAAAAAATCTATTTATATTGGGGTGGGTTGTTGGAGCCAAGATTTTATCATGATTATTTTACTTTATTTTAAATTTAAGTACAAATTTTCATAAAGGAATGGATTTCCGACGGCACATTGGCCGACTGGTTAGAGCGTCAGCCTCACAGTTCTGAGGAGCGGGGTTGAATCCCCGGTCCCGCCTGTGTGGAGTTTGCATGTTCTCTCCGTGCCTGCGTGGGTTTTCTCTGGGCACTCCGGTTTCCTCCCACATCCCAAAAACATGCATGAATTGGAGACTCTAAATTGCCCATAGTTGTGAATGTGAGTGCGGATGGTTGTTTGTTTGTATGTGCCCTGTGATTGGCTGGGAACCAGTTCAGGGTGTACCCCACCTCCTGCCCGATGATAGCTGGGATAGGCTCCAGCACGCCCACGACCCTAGTGAGGAGAAGCGGCTCAGAAAATGGATGGATGGATGAATGGATTTCCAGGATCCAGGATATTTTAAATCAATTTCTTTATTTCAGCTAACCAAGGGGTGTGGATTTATTTGTTTGTTGACATCAAATATTTAATTTTATGTATATACTTTAATTATTTGAATTTTTTTGTAATTATTGCTTACTGTAAATTTCAGAATTACTATTTTTTCATATATATTATTATTTTATAAAACCTAAAGATGATTTTATGACTTCTTAAAACTTTTTTGTGGCAATATGTAAATTGACTTATTATTTGTTTCTATAGGTTTTTTAAAAATCATGTTTTCACTTTTAAAAATTATTATTATTATTAATTATTATTATAAATTGTATTTCATTTTATTCATCCAATGAACAACATTGTCCTCTATTTGAATTATTTATGACTTTTTTTTATTTAAACAGGAATTCTTTTGAGTTTTTCCAGTACCACTTTATAATTGATCATTCATCTATTTATTTATTCATCCCATTAAGATGCTTATTAAAATATCCAAAAGCCAAACAAATGATGGCAGCATTTGATGGCATTTGCTGTGAGTTTTGCGTGTCGTTTAACAGCAACACCCTTCGTACTGATTGGAATCGTATTTGTTTTTAATCAAAGTGACTGCCAGTTGATGGTATTATTTGCTGTCAGAAAATGAATGCAATCAAATATAAAGAATGACATTTTAATATGAAATCTGCATGCGGGGAGGGAGGTGATTGGCACATTTTAAATATCGACTCCCCGTTATTAACGTTTCAATTGGCTGCGGTGACAAACGACAAAGACAGCGAATGCATATCAGCGTTACGGCGGATGAAAAAGATATGACAAATAATGTTTTTCAGAATCAATCATGATTGTTTACTAGCTTGTGTGACTTTTTCGATGCGTTTGACAGATTTCCTGGTCATAAATTTGAGAAAATAGAGCGAATGGAATGACAAGCGACAATTAATGTGAGAATATTATTGTTCAAAGGAACCAACCAGCCAGGAATTATTTTTAAAATGAAAATAGAAACCAATGTTTTAAGTTTTATTTAATTCAATGACTCTCTTTGTTGTGGTTAGTTGCTTTTTGTTTCTCTTTGTGGTCCTTTGTGAATGCTTATGGGACAATTTTGTTGTTTCATTATAATATAGCGAGCCAAAATGAAAATGGGCTTTACAAGAATGCAGTAGGATTTGGTACAAAATTTTGTGCTGTAATTAGAGCAAATACAGACAAATTTGGACAGGGAATGGAAAAAAAAAAATCAATAAATAAATAATTTCACAGTATATTTTAATAGCACAGTATAGCCATCCATCCATTTTCTGTACCGCTTTATCCTCACAAGGGTCGTGGGCGTGCTGGAGCCTATCACAGCTATCTTTGGGCGAGATGTGGGGTACACCCTGAACTGGGCGCCAGCCAATCGCAGGGCACATATAAACAAACAACCATTTGCACACACATTCACACCTAAGGGCAATTTAGAGTGTCCAATCAACCTACCATGCATGTTTTTGGGATGTGGGAGGAAACCGGAGTGCCCGGAGAAAACCCACGCAGCGGAGAACATGCAAACTCCATACAGGTGCGCCCGGGATTTGAACCCCAGTCCTCAGAACTGTGAGGCAGATGTGCTAACCAGTCCATCACCGTTCCACCAGAACAGTATATTGCATTATTCATTTATTTATTTATTACTTTGTTCTCTCTTTTATGAATGGGAGAGGGGGAATTTTGGTGCTTTTCATTATACTGGTATTTACACTGCAAGCTGAAACATGAAAACTGGAGCTTTACAAGAATCCATCAGAAATGTATACAAAATAATGAGCTGTAATTAGTTAAAAAAAAAAAAAAAAAAAAAAAGACATATTAGACAAGATACTTGAAAAATATTCAGTTTTGTCTATTAAAAAAAAAAACACTTCATTTTCTTGGAACTCATCGCTAAAGACTCTGGGACACTATTGCTGGAAAATAGACCAGTTCAAACCTAGTACAATAATGCCCTTTTTACACCATTTCCTATAAAATGCTCACGATAACGTCACGTGAATCTGCGGCTTAATAACACAGCTTTCACCTAAACAACCACCCAGGCTTATAAAAAGAGCTCACCCAATGCCAGCCTCCAAAGCGCAACCACGACATGCCAACCGCTGATAACAGCCAATCAAAGTGCACTCATATCTGCACTCATAACCCCCACCCCTGCCCCCAGTGCCCTCCTGTGTGAGGGGGCTGGCAGCGGACTTCCCTTTTGACAGTAAAAAAACGGTGATGACTGCAAACGCAAGGTCGACTGGCGAGGCCCGAGGCGAACAGAGGAGAAGAAGGGTTGCGTGTGTGACTGCTAGCTTGGCAGTGCATCACCACTACACTGATGCCGCTGGACTTGCCCCAGGACGCCGGTTTGCCCCACACCGTTCATTCAGAGATGGTGCGAAGCTGTAGACCTACAGTCGCAGTAGAACGGGTGAGGAGGGGATGTGGGGGACTAAACGGAGGGAGACGGTGAGGAAGGAGCCCCCGTGATTGTAGAGCTCGGCGAGGCTAAATAGCAATCACTCCCACACAATCCCAACGCACCTCGAGACTCACTGCGCCGAGCAACACAAAGAAAGAAACAAGCGCTTGTTTACACGTCGGCATCATATAAAACACATGAAGAACACGGGTGGGCTTTCACCCGTACAGTGGATAAAAATGGACGTAATCATTGAACAATAACATTTCCTCAAAGAGTAACCGGGTATGTCATCCACTTAAAAAGAAACTAAACCCTTTTTTTTCTCGCAAGAATACGCTGTATGAGCCACTAGTGGCATAAACACGGTATTCTAACTCATATTATGTTTGCGGAATAAGAATTAACCATATTAATTCATAAGTGGTTTGAACTCAAACTTGCTAAATTTTTTTTGATGTTTTAAATGTTTTATTTTGGCGTGCATGGCGGCCCCATGAGATGGATGAAAATGTATTAATGAATCGTTTAATTCTTATTCCATGACCGCAATATTAATAATATTAAACTAGTGGGGGCACATACAATGTATTCCTGGCCACAAATTTTGGGGGTTAGTTCCCCTTAGAGAAAATAAACACTCTATGAAATGTCACCCTTTTCCGGTTCGGTTCATAGAGGCTATTCTTCGCACACGGACTCATCTCTGTTGCTAACCAAAACAGCAGCACTAGCACATAAACAGAACAACAACATAGTGCTTATCCGTTTTAGTCACTGGGTGCGTCAGAGACTGAAGAAAAAATTAAATGCCTCCCTCAAATAGAATCTATAACAGACATTCTTTTCCCATTTAGGTAAAAAAAACAGAAGAACCTCGGTTTATTAAAGGTCAAACGTTAACTGCTGAGCCCATTTGAACATTGTTGCTAACCAAAACAACAGTATCTAACACTTTCTGAGAGGTATTCATTTAACAACACTGATTTAGTTTTTTTTTAATAGTCATCTCTGTAGCCCAAATAAATAAGAGCCTCCCTCAAATGGATTCCACCCTTTTCTCTTTGAGGAAAAAAATGGTAGTAACTGGAGGTATCTCAGTTCATTAAAACCATTAAAGAGAACGCTGAGCTCATTCGAGCTTTGTTGCTAACCAAAACAGCAGCACCTACTGATACTCTCAGAGAGGTATTCATTTAAAAAAAAAATAAAAAATAAAAAAAAAAATTCTCTAGTCAAGGTACCTATTATAAATGCCATAACCCAATTAGTCGCCTGGTGGGTCATCCACTTAAGAAAAAATAAACACCACCCTCAAATAGCGTACATCCCATTCACAAAAAAATATGGTTGTACCTGTACGTATATCAGTTAATACATGCTATTGTTCACATGTGGACCTTAAACAGTTGAGTTGGTGAGCCCATTTGAAGACCATTGCTAATCAAAACAGCAGCTCAAGATAAGATTCACTCTCAGGTGCGTCAGCCGCTTAAAGAAAAAAAATTAACGACTTCCTCAAATGCCGGTTAGCAACCGGGAATAGATCAGTTCATAGACACCATTGTTCACCCAGAGTTGAGCCCATTTAAACTCCTTTGCTAACCAAAACAGCAATACCAGCAGAGACATGTAAACGGTCCTTGATCAGTAAGAGTTTTAGGGTTTTGAGGAGACTCCATTTCAGCAGACTCAGACATCATTTACTTTATTTGACTCCAACAAATAAAATGAACAAACCCGCCAGCTATTATTTGTGGAAACACGCTATGTGTATTATTGTAGTTTTCAACTGCAATACATTATCCTACTGAGCTCGTCGTAATATTTTGGCTATATTTACTAGCTTACATGTACACTACTATTAGATGTTTGTGTGTTTACAGCTCATTAGTTTGGAGAAGGTGTACCTTATGTTGTGACCGGTGATCTATCAAAATTTGCCAATAGTTGCGTTTTGATCTCATTTGTAGCCGGCAGCTGCAGAGTTGAGCTCGTTTTTAATAACGACGGCGCAATATGACCCCCCGTGGGGGTTTGCTCCCGAGTTTTCTTCTTCTTCTTCTTCTCCTCCTCCTGGCCCCAGCAGCTATCGCTTTCTTGCTAACCCGTCTGGCCTCATCACGTCACCTCCACCCACCCTACTCCCCTCGCAAGCGTCATTCAAAGCTTCCGCTGGAGCTCTGAGCCAGGTCCTACAGGGCAGGAATTTGGCCCTCTTTTTGCAAACCGGCCCATGCTCGGCTTTGTTGTGCTAACTGCCCGCTCAGGGGCACCCGGTGCTCTCCTTACTCTCCAGCTCACCTCATGTCAGCAAACTACAATTTGTATTTATTTTTTTTGTTACAGACGTTTGGCTGAGGTGATTAAGTCAAACGGTTATTTAATTTTCCCTATTGAAATGAACTGAAATGACATTCGTTCCAGACCCCCAAAAACCACGAGCATTGTTTTGTTATGTTTAGAGAATGTACTTACTGCAGGTACTGTAGTATTGGTCTGTTGCATGTGTGCCCTTAGCCTCAAGACACTTTTTTGTTGTTGTTGTTTTTTTTGGCTCAACAGGATTCTCAGCTTGAGCCAGTATCAACCAGCTTTTTTGTTCACAAAACCAAAATTTTTTGGGATCTCCTGTGACTGATAACAGGCATTTGCCCTGTTAGCTTATGACACTAGCCAGTAGCTAGCTAGCCATTGATTCTGGGTGGATCTTTTTTAGCCTTTTTTTTTGTAGGTTTCTACTTTCTGTTTTTGTTCCAATTCACATTGTCTTGGTAAGACTCACAATCAGTATCAACTTTTTGTGAAGAACTTTATTTGGATGTTCTGTGAATGGTGCATTTGCTATGTTAGCTTCTTGTGCTAGCCACTAGAACGGATTGTGATCAAACTGGAAGGTACTACTGAATGCAAAAGTTATATTTCAAGAGCAAAATAATACCGTACATTTGAAGTCATCTGTAGACTGTAAACTGTTTTTTGAGCATGTGAAGGGCCCATAAGCTGATAATTTAAAGGAAGATTCCAAACTTAGACTACAAAATGTTTCATTGATTTTGCGAGTAGAGGTAAAATTGTATTTCATTGATCATAAAGCAGGCACGCAATGTAATAGTAATAATAATTCATTTTATTTGTAGGTGCCTTTCAAGTCCCTCAAGGTCACCATACAAACAGTTAAAAGAAATAAAACAAAAACAAGTTAAACTGGCAAATGATATGGGAAATGTTTCGAAGGTCAGGTAGTAGTGAATTCCAAAAACAGTCTTGTCTTGGCAAAGGGCTTTTTAAGGGATTTTTTTGTTACTTATCCTTAGTTAATGTACATTATATGTCAATATTATCGCAGGACATGAAATGTTTTGCTAAATTTGGAATCACGGGAGGAACAAAAAATGACAAAATCACAATAGTTGTAATTTTTAAGACCACTGAAAAGCAGATTGAAGCAGTATATTTCACTTTTAAGGATAATTAAAGTGTTCATTTTGGAAAATCATTCTTTTTCTTCTCTATCCAACCCTAATTGAAAGCCTGGTATGCCTGTCAGTGCAACCAAACGACCACTAGCGCAAGCCTCCCATGCAAAGCACTTGCCACTGTTGCCAGTCATAAAGTCATTGGGAGCAACAGCGAGCTAACTAAGCTTCTGAATAAACAGTGCCGCCGTTTAATGATGTACGCACACATTGTAAAAGAAAGGAAACTGCAGTGATTTTCTAAACAGGACTGAAGGGAAAACAATGAATCACCGGCATCATGTTACATTAAAGCTCATCTATTGTGAGCAGATAATCTTGTTGGGACTTAATATTAACATACAGAATCTCCTTTTAAGGCCAATCAGCCGTCCCCTATTGTGTTGCGTGTTTGACTTGCCAATTCTGAGTAAAGCGGAGCTGATCTTCAGTTGAAATTGAAACAGATTCATTTGTGAGAGAAAGAAGAAGAGGACGAGGAGGGGAGGGGGTGCGCTGCTCAAATAGAAGCTTCTGAGAGTTTCCACTTGACGGCTCTCCCTTTCATTGTGCATTAACTTAATGAGCATAAGTATTGGGATACACAAGCGAAGCCTCTGCTCCTCTCGCCTCTTCTGCCTCCTAAAGAGTTCACATTCTCCAGTGAAAGGCCGCGGCGCTCGAACGGCGAGCCTCGGGACACGACAAGAGCGCAACCACTTACTGAGGACAAACAAGAACCCCAACCCACCACAAAAACACACACACCCCCGGGGGCCAACTGTGGAATGTCACACCAATTTGAGAGATATCATAAGATATTTGTAATGTTTTTGTTTTTTTTGGTGTGCGTGTGTGTTCAGGTCACTGAAAAAATAAAAAATAAAATCAAAAGGTGGTGGGTAATATTTGTCTATTACCCCCACTCCCCACGCTCCCATTCGCTTCCCCGCTCCGTGCCGCAAACAGCTGCGGGGGGAAACTTCCTGTTTGCTAATGATGCTAAATGCGCTCAAGTCAGCCGTGTCAAATTTTGCCTCCCTCTTGAAGGAGCGAGCTGGAAAAGAAAATGTGCCTTCCTCTTCTTATATTTTCCCAAAAACATGCGTGGTAGGTTAATTGAAGACTCTAAATTGCCCTTAGGTTTGAATGTGAGTGTGAATGGTTGTTTGTTTATATGTGCCCTGCAACTGGCTGGCGACCAGTTCAGGGTGTACCCCGCCTCTCGCCCGAAGATAGCTGGGATAGGCTCCAGCACGCCCGCGACCCTTGTGAGGATAAGCGGAACGGAAGATGAATAAATGAATAATACAAACGATAATGACTTCCACACAGTAGATTACACAATTTTTTTGGGGTCATATTGTCTTTAGATAATTAAAAAACAGATACTGTACAAATCTCATTTAGACTTTTGCACATTACATTTTGCATATTTTTAAAATAAATATATTTGTTTTATCAATATTGTTTAAAAATGTTAAACTGTTGATAATGTCAGTACAATGTTTGCACTCCTTTTATTTTTAGTTTATTTATGATCTAATAATTATTATGATCATTATCCACACCGATATTATACAAATTACATTAGAGATGTTATGCTATATAAATATTATTACAGAAAACACATTACATCACTGAAGACAGCACAGTACATTTTGTGTATCATATTTTATGCTAAATATAAAAAACAATTTTTGTTTGTATTGTCATCTATTTTTTTTTTTATATAAAAATAAATAATGTCCTTCAAGATTTGCACAGCACTGTACAATGGTACAACAAAAGCAGTCCAACTTGAAGTATAGCTGAAGCACGACTGATTGAGTTGATGGTAAGCAAAGGTGCATTCATGCGAGCTTCCAAGTAACATGCATGAAAACAAAGCCGGCCAAGCCTTTAATAAGCGCCACCCTGCCCCAACCTGTTGTGGCTGCAGATTTTTGGGGGGGGCCTCTCAAACATGCACATCTTCCCACTCATCCTTTCATCTCGTCAAGACGCTATCTCCTGCCATTGCTCAACACAGTCGAGGGCGGCCTGACAAATGCCCCGAGGATCTTGCGCTCTTTCGCTCACAATGGTGAGACGACGCACGATGGAAGAAGGAGAAAGGCTAACATAGTCGGATAATGGTGGAGAACCGTTCCTCCGTCCTCCTTCTCGGCTTCGGTCTTAGGCTCAATCCTGCCCGGGGGGCCGAGGGCCACCTTTGACCCGGCTGGCCCGCCTGCCTCGCTACAGCCCTGTCGTTTGTTAGGGGCTTTATCCACTGACAAAGCAAGGCAGGAAGTTGGCAGCCAACCAGCAGCCCCATGGGAGGATGACCATCAGCTAGCTCAGCTTACTGCTTATTACAGGATGGTGGGACGCATGTGTGTGTGCGTGTGTGTGTGTGTGTGTTCTTAAATGCATAAATGTTGTGTGGCTGAGAGCAATGAGGCTAACCTTTTTTCTCAGGCCTGCTATTTTTTACTACAATGGCTGCGAGCGACAAATGTCCCCACGCGCTACAAGCTAACCCGATCAGCTATGCGTGTTAGCGACAATCGGGCAAGCGTCCAGCCACACTGGATGGACTCAGAGGACCTCAGCAACACTTCACTGCCCCTCACTCTCACCCCCTCCCACACACACTCCATCCCAGCCCTTAGGCTCATGGCGGCTCACTAAAACATTAGATCATAAGACGACTCCACTCCATAAAAGTCAGGTAATTCATACTTCATTTATACACCTTGCCATTAATAAAGCTGATGAACTTTCACTGCTCCAATCTAATGGGCCATTTCGCCGAGGGGACACCATGCCTGCCTGTCTGCCATTTCCCGACTCTTCTTCTTCGACTTCACATTGAACATCGGGAGAAAGTGAAGGGTTTTCCGTAGAGAAACAAGGGCTGTCTTCTGCCACTACTTTACTTCATGTGCGTTTACAAACAATCGGTTTTAGCTTTTAGAGTAGACAGAAACAGTGACGTCATTCTGAAAAAGATTTCAAATAAAAATGATAAACGGACCCTAAACCAAAGTTACGTATTTCTGCAGAACACAACAGAAATGGCGAACGTTGCATTCACATCCGCGTATCGGTGGAATGCTCGCGTCTCCAAAACCGTCACTTTGAAGGAAAACAAAAACAAAATGTCATGTTTATAGAGCTAAAGACAGAACAAGGTATTTTTAACACTTTGGATTGGTCAATAATTTGTCCAAATAACAGACCCACATGTGGACTGAGCAATAGTATTAAATTGTTGAAAAACAACAACAAAAAAACTGAAATTCACCAAATTTGGACTTAGGAGGTTTCGGCCTGACAAGCGATATGCAGTTGTAACAGAAGTAAATTGTAACACATGAAAAATGGTGATTCGTAACACATCTAATGCGTTGATCGTCACGGTAGCAGTTATTTTTACGGATTAAATTATTGCAATTGACAAACACAGAAAAAACCCAATGTTAAGGGATAAAATATGGTAGTAGAAGCAGATATGTTTTGGCAAATAATTTCTTTTCCCCTCCTGTGTTGACATAGTAAAACAATAAAGGTAGCCAGGTGTCCCATGAGTTAAGAAACCAGTTTGGTCTCGATTAAAGGTGTGGACACAGAAATTCAGTTTCAAAGCCTCAGAATCTTTTTGAAAAAACAAAGACACAACAGTAAATAGTAAAACAGATACGTAGTTACCAGGATTATGTAAAAATAGAAAATGTACTGAATTTTGTAGAGGGGTGGCCCGTGAGTTAAGAAAGAATTTTAGTCTGGATTAAGACCTCAGCATCTTTTCCAAAGAACCCACGAGACAACACTAAATACTGTAGTAAGAAAGACACAGTTACCAGGATATATATATACGAACATTTGAGGATTGGCCCTAAATCGAAGCATATACATTTTAATCTCGATTAATGGCTACGGAAACTCATATTCACTGCAAAAAATATATATAACTCGTAATTTTTGGTCTTTCGCTCTATCTGGGTGCAACAAGGGGGTCATTGACCTCTGGGCCTGAAGCGATAGCATGATGGCTTCCCGGCCCGGGAGGCTGTTGACAAGCGTCTGTGTTCTTTTCAACAACTCGTTGAACCACCCCCACCTCCACCATCTACCCCTTCCCTTCTCTGGAATGTAACACAACCACTCGCTGAGGTAACCCAAGCACCTCCCCTTATCCCATCCTTCATTTATAGAAAACCCCCCCCCCCCGCTAAAACGGACAAAAAAACATGGTCGGAGGAAGACCATCTGTGGGTGTCGGACAGCTGTCCGCCATCTCCCGATTTTTTAAACCCCTTTCACCCTCTCTATTTCCTTCCCTCACTCTAAGATTTGCTTCTGGGCCGGTTGCCTGCAGAATAATTAATGATGCAATCTCGCACACGGGGGAACTCGTAACCATTGCGGAATGCCTCGGAAAAAAAATCTGAAAAGATGCAAGAGGAAGACAAGAACATAAAAAAGTCAAAACGGTGAAAGAAAGAGACTGTTAATAGCCGTTTCCTCGACAAGCCGCAACCCAGTCTTCCCCTCAAGTCTAATTCACCCCCACCTCGGTCTCCCCTTTACTTTCCATCCTGATGGAAGGATCGGGGGGCCTGACCTGTCTGGTGATTGATGGTAATGTCTCAGGAAGTCATTTTCCCCGACAGCACCCTGCCGCCTTTCACCAGGCCCGGTGCAGAGGTGAGGCCATCACATGGATCCTTTTAACTCTTTGCTGGCCAGGCCTCCCCGGGACTTTTCCGACCTAGCTATCTCAGTAACGTGCCCAAAAAACACCAGCGTCAGTCAGCACACCCTAGCGTCCTACTTTCAGTGGCATGCTAAAAGGTTGGGCAACACAATAAAACAAGGCCCATCCAAAAGTGCATCTGCCATGCAGACCCTAAATCAGGTTGCCGGGGATGGATCCCCATGACTCCATTACTGTCAGCGCTTACCATCTCCATTATAGCAATTAGGAGGTTCTAACACTAGGAATGGTTTTGCTATGCTGCCGAATTGCTAACATCTGTCCCGTCTCGTCGCTTCTCCCGGTTGTCTTTACTCAGGAGTGCAGCCATTTTATACTTTCCCACTGTCTACACTCTCGCCACATTTGTTTTCTTAAAATCCACTCAAACTGCCCCTTGAAGAGATCCCTCTCCGCTTGAGTCCAAATAAACCGAAAATGATCCGTGAAGAGACTCGCCGTCTCCCCCGCTTTCAATAGGCTTCATTAGTTTTTAATATATGGCACAGGGAAGGGTGGCGGGGATAGCATGAAGATAATCAATGGAAAGAGGCTCGCAGCCTATTAATCTCCCCCAAAGGATTGTGGGTTAATACGCGTTCTTGCATAGGCAAACACGGCTGTCTGGTGAACACATCTGTCTGCCTGGATGGGCTACTTAATGAAACAGCCAGCGCTTGGCCATCGTGATGGATGTCGTCCCGTTGCAGAAAAATTATTTCTCACAGGCAGAGTTACACATGATAGGGCTCCATTCCAAATCACCGGCGACTATTTAGACCCATTTTAGGGCTGCTCAAGCAAGTATAACATATAAAGTATGTGTCATTATTTTCACATTTCAAATGTTTTGACTGCAAATAGTTTAACATCTGTATTAAATAGCAAGTTAAGTGTATAATGTGTGCATAGCTGATACTGTCCCCGAATGTACTGCAATAGCTGAATAGTGCTTAACGTCAACATTTTTAAAAATAAATATAGAACATATTTATTTTTCTATTGTAATTCTAATAATTATTATTATTATTATATTATTATTAAATCTGACCAATATATATTATTGTTATTACTGTGCTCATTATTATTATTATTATTAAGTATAAAAATAAAACACAAATTAAGTAATGTCTGATTGACTTTTGCACAGCACTTCTGCTGATTTTAAAATGTATAAAATATTTACAATAAGATGATGATAATTATTTTTTTGTTTAAAATTTTTAAAAAGCATGTATTAAAATACTTTTGCAAGCAAAAAAAAAATAACACAAATAATTATTATCATTAATATTGATAAAATAAAATAATTTGAAGAAATTTTCACAATGTACTGTACAGTTTATGTGGTAATTTAAAATGTGTCTGTCACAAGCACACACTAGTCCGCTATGGGATATTAGCTTTGGCCCTTTGGCCCCCCACCTACAGTGGCCTTTAAAGGACAAAAGACGTTTTATGAAGTTGTAAAAGTAAAACATATGAGCTCGTCGTAATAGGATGTGTCTCTTAAATATGGTCAGCAGTAGTAAGGACTACGTTAAGGACTTAAGGACTACCTTACCTTGATTACCTTACGAGTCATTGCCACATTTCATTAACTAAAAGTCCAGCCTTAAACGGCAATGTACTATATGTCTCACATTCCGATTCCGGCCCGAGTGCCCTTAAAGTTGAGCCTCAAGATCCGCAGCTGTGTTCCCCTTGTAGGGTGTACAATGAGGATGCAATGCATGGCCGCCGGAGCGGCTCGCCATGGCGATCATATCGGCGCATCTTAACGTGAAGCGGACCGACTTTAGGGAAGGGGGAGCGAGAGGACACAGACGGTCTAAAACAGTTGTCGTACAGTCCCGAGATAAAGAAGGAGATGAAACCCGAAGCTGACGGTCCTAGATAAGCAGGGCTCTACTAATGTTTTGTGTGTCCATGCGTGTGCATGTATGCGTGAGCTAGGACATGTGTGCTCATTGCAGGTCGAGGTGACCCCCGTTGCTCGGCAGAGTCCTGTAACAGGATCTCACTGCCCGGCCCCTTGCTAGCTTTTCTCCCAGTGTGCTAAAAAGCCACCTGAAGACAGGATTAGCCCGCCGTGACCCGGCCCGAGAGGTAACAGAGACATGATGCCGGGGACAAACATGAAACGCACACTTGTGTCACGTGTTGCGCAGATAGACAACAGGGTGACGGGGGGCAGGGAGACAGGTGGCAGTGACATGTGGGGGGGGCGGATTTTGAGTGCAAACAGGACACCTACAAGAGGATGAGTACAGTGAAGATGTCACCGGTGTTTGTTGTTGTCGGGTGAAAACAAAGCCTAAGCGCACGTAAGAGGATTGCGGCCTGACGCCTTGGGGTGGCTCACATTTGGGCCGATGACTCAACATCGACACCGTCGGCGACGCTGTGACAAATGAGCGGCGCTTCATTTGCGAGCGATTATTCCGGTTGCGGGTGCCCCCTAAAATCCCCTTTGAACTTGTAATTGCCCCCTGGTTTCAGTAATGAACATAAAGGGGGATCCACTTGCAGATGTGGTGCTAATTATGCATTTTAATTTTCCATATCTCTCTTGGAAAAGGAGGAAGGAAAGAGGAGTAGTAGTAGGATAATGATGATGATGTTGTGTGTTGGGAGGCTGTTGTCGTCATCTAAATACTTGTACAGGCTGCTTCACGGGTTTTAGCGGGGTGCTTTGTGTGTCAGCCGCCGCAGCCTTGGGGATCCACTGCACTTGCGATCAATAGTCAGACGGATTCACATCTGGAGCCAAGGCCTACATTTGGATTTATATATTTGATTTTTTGTTCTCTTTCTTTCTTTGATTTTCCACCGCTTCTATCGTCTGGATTCCCCCCCCGTATCAGCATGTGGTACAGCTTTTTATCATTCAGAGGCTGCTGTCTATGATCCTAATAATGGGGCAGCCTTTTTCACAAAGAGATCTGCGGAACTGGCACATCAGAGTCGGAACAGTAGATGTTTTTTTTTTTTTACACAGAAACTAGCAAAGCAGGACATTTCACACAGCGATGCAGCTTCCCGCAATCAGATGATCAGATACGTGGTGTTGTCAGCTTCAATGTCCGGTATGACGTATGATCCTTCGGACAGCGAGGAAGGATGGGAGTGTGGTGATGTTAAACTTTAAAACTGAAGTTCCAGCTTTCCACTGTTCATTCACAGATCAACTTCAAACGACCAGTCTGAAAAATTTTACACAGTTCTGCAATACCCACCCAAAAAAGCAAACAGATGCAGTTATCTTGTATGATGACGATGTTAAAAGAGACATATTTTCATCACGACAGTACAAAGTCAGTTTTGTGCAAAAGAGCTCATGACCGAAAGTGCAGGAGGCTCACTGTCTCAGGCCCAAGCAGCAGTGCATTATGGGTAAATGGTTGTGGTGCAGACAGGGTCCACTGAGGTTGGCGGGTAAAGGGGCAACAAATTGACCCGCTCAGCCTCAGTCTTTGATGAGCACCGGGATCATAAAAGCGTGTCGGCGCGCTCAGACAGGGAAGCAGTGAGGATATCAATGGGGAAAAAAATGAAAATGTAAGGAAGTGGGTGAGGGGAGAGGTGAGAACAAGAGACGTGGCTTCCAGTTATAAGGACCCCACTGTGCAGGATTCCTCAGCGCTCGCCTCTGGACGGAGCGCCGGGCCAAAACAAAAGCGTGTATCAGAGAGGAGGTGTGAGGGGGAAGAAAGAAAAAAATAAATCACAGGGAATTGCAGTTTTAGGATTTGGTGCAGTCAGAGTCCCATGACAAACCAAACAGTGAAACACGAGGTCTGTTTTTGATTTTCACTCACCGCCTCCCCACCCCTTCAACCTTTTCTTTTCTTTCGCCTTTTTTTTTTTTTTTTTTAAGTCTGCTTCCACGCTTACACTTCCTCCCCATGCATGTTCTTCTTCTCCGGGTGTGAGATGCATATTAAAAGCGGAATTGAGGCCTGCAAGCGCAATCCCCGTCGGTCGCCAGCGTGCAGCAGCAGCAGCCACAAGCAGCGGCCGCCGCCACCAGCTGGGGGTGCTGAGGCTCGCCTGCAGGGCGGCACCCACGGAAGGTTAAGGGGTAATTTGAGGAAACCAACTCTGAGATGTGAAACCAAAATCCGCTTACATATTTTCGCTTTGAGCCCTGAAAGGTCACACAAGCAAAAAGCAAAAAAAAAAAAAAAAAAAACCGCAATCCCCGAAATCAGCGATCGCCATCTTTATAACCCCTTTTTTTTTTTTACCCCTTAGGGAGGCTTGTACGCTATCACTGGCTACCTTACGTGGTCTGTAATTACAGATGACATCATTCAGTCTGCTTTAACACAGCCGCCTTAACATTTTAGATCTGTGTTATGACTACATCGGTAGTGGCTGGGAATGCAAACCCCGTGTATTATTTCCATTCGGGGTGGATATTTGGCTATGGGGAAAGTTAAGGATCAATGAATCTTTCTGAGGGAGCACAGTAGACTCACGGTTAGGACGTCTGCCTCACAGTTCTGAGGTTCGGGTTACGAAACTCGATTGCGGCCTTCCTGTGTGTAGTGGGCATGTTTTCCCCAACTTCCTCCCACATTCCAAAAATAAAAATAAAAAATAAACAGGCGTTAGGTTCATTGGTGACTCTTAACTGTCCAGTGGTGTCAATGTTTGTTTGTGTATATGTAGGGTTGGTTGGCGACAGGCCTGCAAGCCTAATGAGGACAAGTACAATAGAAAATGGATGGATTAATCTTTCTGAATGTTCTAAACTCCTATTTCCAACATTTGTTGGGCAGCATAATGGCCAACACTTTCATATAATCGACTGATTGATCACTACTTTATGTCATCCAAAGTTTCCATTGTCAAAAGTTGCAAAAGGTACCAAATTTTGATACCATATCACTTTTGGACACTATTCTATTGGGGTACAAGCACTACTGATATCATATTCTACAGCTGCAGTTGGCTGGAACAAGACACACCACTATCGATTGATTTGTTGCTATCCAGGGGTGATTCTACAATCAGAGGTTTAGGGGTTCTGGGATTCATTTTAGGGGTGCTAAACATTTTTTCAGCCTCATAAATAGGCTAGAAATGCCTATGTTTCTATCAAATTGTCGCTACTTGTCTGTCACTCATCTATGCTAACACAGAAGTTAAGTCATAATTACAATTAGCATTTGTATGAAAAACACTTACAGGCCATAAAACAATTTAATGAAAAACAGTGAGTACAGTGCTAACTGAGCGTGGCTTCTTGTGCCGCGTGACCACGTATTGTTAGACTGCGCGCCGTTCGTAACCTCAAAATGTGGTATGTCAGGACCGTAAATCAAGGACCTCCTGTATTCCACCTCTTTCTCGTCGGTTTCAACGGAGGGTTAAACTTGGCTATTGCCAGCCTGCCTACGCAACCAGCGACGGAAACGCAAACCCAAAGATTCGTGTTTCACGTTACAAAGCGTACCGTGGTGAACCAAACTTGACCGCTCGGTGGAAACGTGGCTTTATTCTCACTGGAGCGTGAGTCCTCACAGAATTGGAGTGCCGGTGAAGATTCTCAGTGTCTGAAAGCGGCGTCTGAACTCCGTACCCATGCTACATAAGCTGCATAACCTCATGTTGCTGTGTTAGAAAATGATACAAGGGGTTTCCGCCGGTGGGAATTGGTCGTAAAGGAAAAAAACCTTTGCGAAAAGACTCATTTCGACTTCTTCATTAAGTTGCAAACAGCAGGAGTGAAAATGAACTTAAAACGAGTAAGAGGGAGGGAGGGGAGAAGGGGAGTAAATGGAGAGATTTGGGATGGTATTTGGAGTGGGGGGGGGGGGTGGGGAGAGGGATTATGGCTGCTTTCCTTGCATTTCCACATACACAAAACATATGGGGCTCATCTAGATGAAAAACGAAAAGCGCGGTGCATGCTGCTTCGCAAAAGCGCACGCAAGCGTCATGCTTTATATGTCAGGGGCTTGCACGTGAGCTTAGGTGGCTTTGAAGTGGAACTATGACAGAACTGGATTAGGGGGCAAAGTATAAAGGTCCGACGGCGACGGGCGATCGAAACACACTCAGGCTTATTACAAGTGCGAGCAAAAAAATGACTGCTAAGCTTTGTCGAGACTCTGTGTGATGCCAGAGTTGATGTGGCATGTAATATAATTATACAGCCTGTGAAAATGCGACGTCACCGGATCCCCCTCTAAACTATCATTCTGTGTTCGCCGCGCTCCTAACATGTATGAATAAAGACCTCTGAAGACATTTAAGGGTAATCGAGTACGATCTCGGCGTTGGTTCCAAAGAGCAGATGGTGGCCGTTGAGCAGCCACCAGACAATAGCGAGGGCACCTCCTCCACACTGTCTTTATCAACCCCCCCCCCCCCCAAAGGAAACTCGCTTGTCTAATTGTGCCTAATGTCTGTTTGGCAAACAAACTCACACAAAGCATTGTGGGTATTGTCACTAAAGTAATGTGATGACTTTCTTTTTCTTTTTCTTCTTTTTCTCCACTAATAGTTGCACATTTCGGGGCCGCGGAACCAAAACGGCTCCCGGGTTGCCACGGGTGACTGGAGAGGTGACTTTTGGGCTTCGAGGCAAACAAGCACATGACAGATTAGTGTGTGGGCCTCCTCCAGGCCTCCACCTCTGTGACCTTTAGGAGCCTCCCTCCCTTGCCTTTGCTCCATCTTCAAGCCCCTAAAACCATCTCCCACCTTCTCCTTTGTCCTGGCTTGAAAACCCTGTCTTGAAAAAGTCAAATACTCCACTTCTAGAGCCCATACATGAGGACAGCAGCAGCCAATGCAGTGGATACTTTTTTTTTGAGGAAGAGCTGTTCAAAGTGTTTACAGATGTGCCTCGACCAGTTAAGCGCTGCTTGTGCTGCACACATGGATTAGAACAAGGGTGGCCAAAACAGGCTCAGGGGGCCTCATGCAGCTCATTGGCTGCTAGTCTGTCAATCACATCAGTTTAAACTCAGTCTTTTGCATTTGTTTTATTTTTTTAAAACAAAAAGTTGGATTTATAATTCCAAAAAAAACAAAAATAACACCTTGTGAGCCAGTTAACTCCTAGCTGTTAGCCACCATCTAGCAGTGCTGTGGAAATGGCAATAGCTGCTTTGACGGTGGTGGTCTAAGCCAGCTGTTTACCAGCTCGCTCACCAGTATGTAACGTAGGGGTTGAAGTCGAACAGCAAATTTCCCAGGAGCCGTGTGAGATCAAAACTGCGAGCAGGAGGATCTCTCACTGAATGTTCTGAGTGCGTCGAAAGCAACTGCTTGCTGTTGCCATGATGTCACCATGCCTTTAATTATCTGAATGCGTAAAGCCGCAGCGGTTTTTGTCATACTAGAGTGGCTCAACTACCGGGGACAAATTCCTTGTGAGTTTTAAAGATCCCATATTTTGGCTATTTAGACCTCCAAAGAGTGACTCTCTAACATAGACTTAGTACAAAAGTGTCAATTTCATAAAATAAATAACACCTTTGGTTTTGCCATATGACTGTCCAGAAAAGGCCCCTCTGACAGCTACTTCTGTTTGACCCAGTTTTGTATCTGCTTTATCCATATTTGGCAAAGACCACCCCCTTTCCTCTGATTGGTTGCCTCCATGTAGAAGACCCACGTGTTTTTTATGTTGACAGCACTGGCTAAGGAGCGGAGAGGGAAGGCAGAGATCTTCCCTAATGACGTAGATAAGCTCGAGAAATTTGAATGACCTGCTTTCAGGCCTCTCGGCAGAAAAACGCTTCTGGAACTCGGGAATGCGTTGACGATTTTAATTCATATTTCACATGTTTACGCTGAGGCACCACAGAGACAATAATGCATTCAAAACACTAGAAAAAAGTTGGTTTGGCAAAATACGGGACCTTTAACATAAAATAAATAAAGATGATTCTGATTTGCTGAACGTTGCATGCAAGATTAAAAGTATGGATGGAAGACTCTCTTGCTGAATGTTATGAACTACTGTTTCTAATTCTTAAAAGCCTGTCTGCATCCCTTTGCATCGAAAGCAGTGTTCCTGTCTCCCTAACGGTGCCACACATACAATTATCTGAATGCGTGAAGCTGCAGCGGCTATCGGGACGCGCACTTCGGTCACAGCAGTGGTGGCTTCGGCACGTTCTGTCTGAAAGGCACAAGCGCATAAATTCCAGATGTCCAGTTACAACTCAAATATGAAGACAACCTATTTTCTGAGCCAAACGGCAGGATTTTTTTATATACAACACAATTGGGAATATTAGATACAGCTAGATTCATTACTGTTGCTGTGGTACTGTGGACTTCCATATGTTGCGATGATTTGGGATTTTTGTCTCTTGCTCCTCATTGAGTCGGCCACCTCTTGATTAGAAGGATGACGGGAGCTTAAACACAAGTGGCAATACAAACGTGGCCTGCGCAAACTACGTGGGCCTTTTCCCGTTTCAAAGCGCGGACTTGTACGCTTGTTTATCATATGGGACAAACATCCGTTGCCAGGGCCCGGCCTGGCCTGGCCTGGACTGGCCTGCACCCATGTCTTGTGAATGACCCGGGATGCCTCTTTTATGTGCATCTATAAAAGGGCGGTTGAGAGAGCAGCTCCCATAGGAGGGCTCGACCTGGCGATGACACCCTGTTGTCATGGAGACTAATTCTATGTTGGGCTGGGGATTGGGAAGGGGAGGAGGAGGAGTGGGCAGAAGCATTGTCACTGGTGTATCTAATGATGTTTGCAGCACAATGCACTCATCTCCTCGCAGAGTGGGGATGTGTCCTCACTAGGGTTAATCACACGGCTCTGACCGAGAACACGAGAACGGTACTGTACACTCTATTTTATTTTTTTCCACTTGACAATACACTACAAACAGCAAAGGTGGTGCGATACCAATTCCAAATTGGAGCATCATTTTTGTTGAGCAACCCTCTAAAAGTTGCACAAAACATACTTCTTAAGGAAGAGTTTTTATGTTTTATAATGATTAACATCTCTTCAAACTTCAAATTAAGAATGTTTTTTTTATTTATTTAAAAATGAGTTTCAGGCACATCTGCAAAACAAATCCCCCTCACATAACTTCTTAAAATTGACATATTTTGACACTTTAATGGCAAGATTGCTTACTTTCATAATGTTTGTACACTTAGTAAAGGTTTTGTGACAGCGACAGTTTGATCCTTGAATAAATGTTTTCTATTTTAAGTTATTTCTAGAATGTTTTTCAAACAGTTTATCGTGATTAACGTTTTTTCTCCGCTTGCAAGAGTGGTCAAACGAATAACGTTAAAAAACGGAAAGTGTCAGAGGCTCATCTCTGACTTACATTCATTCACATTACTACTTTGTCATTTGTCATTATAGACATACGATAAACCCCAAAACACTATGAAATCCATATACACACCAAGACAAGACTGTTAAAAGTTGGGGAAAAAAAGGATTCTTTTGTGTTCCACCTTAAATGCTCCACTGTAAGAGAACAAATACCATCCCCTAGTGACAACTGTTTCTATGACACAGTCCAAGGCAGCACTTGAAGAAAAGGAACGAGGGCTGTATCGCTTCCCCTTCAGGGAGCCCAAGGGACCAATACACCTGGCTTAGCAGCTTAACAGCATTTCCCCCAAGTGCCCGGGCCAAAGGGTGACCTGGCAAGAAAACTTGAGACGGTTGATGCCGCAGAGGGGCTACCTACTCTTCTGACTGACCACTCCGTGCGCACACTATTTATTTTCATAGGTGTTTAGTTGGCTTTACACAAAGTCCGAA
Organism: Phyllopteryx taeniolatus; assembly: GCF_024500385.1. Lineage (NCBI taxonomy): Eukaryota > Metazoa > Chordata > Actinopteri > Syngnathiformes > Syngnathidae > Phyllopteryx > Phyllopteryx taeniolatus. The sequence goes on along the minus strand of NC_084514.1, from coordinate 6,415,172 downwards.
GACAAGGCCAAAGTGGTATCTCTCTATCGGACTGCTTCCTGTTTTCATTGCGAGGCCAACCTTCGTCTTTACAGGGGTGAAGGAGGACCAGCGGGGTCTAGCAGAGGGTGAAGGGGAAGGAAAGCCAGGGGCTAATTGTGCATTTTAGAGCAACAGTGCTGCCTTTCCTCAGCCCTTGCAATGCGTCCGATTCCCAAACTGTGGTGTTTGCACCCCAGGGGTGTGCGAGCGCCCGACATGGGGTGTGCGAGGTTAAAAGTGTGGATGGGGGAATCACTCTCCAAACGTACTTAACACCTGTTTCGATTCTAGTGTCCAACTGTGCTGTGTGACCCTCTGCCAACCCCCCTCCCCGGCCCTCGGGAGTATGACAGTTTCTTCTGGGGGGTGCGCGATATAAGAAGTGTGGTTGGGAAAATCATTTTCTAAATGTTCTGAGCTTCATTTTGATTCTTTTCTCAAACCCCTTGCTTAACATTAAAAGTGTCATGGCAGCGTGATCTTTTTTTCAGTAAAGATTAAGCATACCCTCCATAAAAGTAGAAATTACAGTACACAAAATCAACAGGATGTCCAAGGGGCTGTGCGTGGCTTAAAAAGTTTAGAAAAGGCTGAAAAAAGAAGCATCCATCCTGCTGTATCACTGCCTCGTCGTCATGCTTGCATTCGGGGCGCAGTAATACAGCCCCCCCCCCCCCCCCCCCCCTCCCACCGCCCCCTCAACGCCCAAGTTTACCTTTCTGATAACATAATCTCCCTGTAGTATTGAAAAGCTTATACCAACAGTCTGGGATTTCCCTTCCTCTAATGTGGCTGGAAGAGATCCAGAACCTCATGGGGATGGACGGGAGGGAGGCAAGTGGGGTATTAAAGAGCAGGAGGGAGCGAAGTGATGCTGTGACCCTGCTAACGCCAGCTGATTTGCCAGTGCGGCCCTATACCAACTCCATATATGGAGCATCTAAGGTTGCCAGCTTACGTGCTTTGCCGAAGGATGAACATATGGATGTCAGGTTATGACACAACAGGTTGTCTTTTGAATGGAAGACAGACAGTAGTGAGGGAATTGAATATGTGACCCCCGAGCGGCATAGTTTAGTTCAGCTCGGAACAGTAAATCCTGATCTGGCTTGAGTTTCCACCTTGTGGTGTGCAGGCAAAACGGCAATAGCGGCGTAAGTCAAAAGTGTAATATCAGAGTACCGTGAAAAATGATAACAGCAACAACAAAACTGAAATTGTCATAATCCATTGTAACTACCTTCATCTATGTGGAAACTATGGGGAAAATTAATAGATTTTTAAAACAATTTTTAACTGCGATGGGAGAATGTTCGCAACTGTTTCAATTCCAGTGTGATGTTCACCAGTGTGATGTTCACCAATCCGCAATAGGTGAACTTTGATACTGGTCACAATAATGCCACTTGGAGGGGATTTGTGCCATAGAGTGGCTGTAGCTCAACATTCTGGAGCAGGCTACCATGTTGGATCTTCTCTAGACAGCAAACGAGTGGAATCAACAGCACTACATCCCTACTTTCAGGGTAGTTGGTACCCAGACACGGGTGCCAAAAAATAATGACAGAACAGCAACGGGACTTAATGAAGACAAATGTGTTATGATTGCTCTCGATAGGTCAGAATTAAACAGGGAGGGGGGGGTGGGTGTGGGGGGCGGGGGGGGGGGGTTGAAGGGTGGGAGCACTGAGGACAATTTTGTTATACTGAATCCAAAAGCCAATGGTTGTGGGTGGTGGGGTGCTTGGTGGTACGATAGGGTAGCAGAGGGGGGGGGTTGCTGCCCTGTCCTTTTGGAGCTTTTGAGACGGACGCCACAATAGCTGGATGTTGAGAACATATGTAGAGAGACCCCCGTGGCTCATGGAAGACGAGGCGGCTCCTTTTCACTCCTCACCCCTCAGTTAATGAATGCGCCCATGACAGAATGCCACTATGGGCCATTCAGGGGCCAAAGTCCCCCAGAATTCAACCCTAAATGCATCCGCGACGGCAAATACATTTGCTTAACAAATTAAAAGAAAGGCGGGCGAGATGCAAGTGTGTGTGTGTGTGCGTGGATGTGTGTGTGCGTGTGTGTGTGGGAGAGTTGATGGGTGGGAGAATTGGCTGGTGAGAAGGGGGATAATTCAATTAGTCCTCTTCCTCAGTGAAGAAATAAAGGCAGGTTAAAAGGGAGGGATTATTATTCGTACAAGACGAGCCCACGCTTTACACAAAGGAAACAAATAAAGATTGGAGAGAACATCTACAAGCTGGCAAAAAAAAAAAAAGGGGCGGGGTGCTCGGGGGTGAGGGGATGCTTGAAAACACTTTGAATGAAGCACGACCCTAAAAACTGTCCACTGATTGCCTTCCTTCTTTCCTATAAAGCTTTAGACTAAAGACTCCAAAAGCTCTGTGTGCACCTTTCTGATTGGGACCAGCACTTATTTGCATGAAGTTTTATTCCCGTTACTACACAAATAAATCAGATTTTGAATTATTATTAATTTCCTTTTTTTTTTTTTTTTTTACTTTAGATGTGTAGGCATAAGAAGGATGCTACAAGAAGTAGCCTCCATTTTCAGTGGGCGTGGTTTCAGCAAATTCAGCAGACACGCCCACAGCGTCCGCGAGCGAAGTCAATGGCTTGATTTTTTTACACAATTTTGAAGTCTTTTTATATATACTTGGCAATTTTTTTAATCCTTTAAATTTGGCAGGGATAACAACACTCTTTTTTTTTGGTGGTGTGTCAAATTTAGTAGAGATATCTAGTTTCCCTCTATAGGGACTTGAAAAATGTTAAAAAATTTTACTTAAAAAGGTTTGTTTTTTAATTTTAAATAAAATTTTAGAGTTACTTTGTTTTACACTTGGGATTTTTTTGTTGATTTTTGTTTTTTACGGTGGTTCACTTCTTTTTATATTTGTATGACAAATGTTTTTTAAAAATGAGACACTGTAAATTCAGACGACACTACTGCTGTGGCTATGTTGGTTGACTTTTTTTTGCATGGTAAAGAATGCTCAAATGTTACTTAGTTTTGTACATTTCCTTTTAACAGTGGTTCATTTTTTTTTTTACACTTGCACCAGGTGATACCATTGTCATTAAAGTTAAGACTCTCTCTATGAATACTGGTTCATTTTCTTTTTAACTTGACTTAAAAATGGGAAAATGCCATGTTAAAAATGTGTACAAATATCCAAAAGTGACTTTTATTTTGATTTTGGCTCACTTTTTTTTTTTTTTTTTTTACACTTGAATGTTAAAAAAGTGAATCATCGAACTATATGATATGACTGCGGGTTATTATTCGTATTATTCGTATTATTTATTTATTTTATTTCTTCTTCTTCTTTTTTTTTTTTTCTTTTTCCTTCTTTCAAATAAATATTTTCAACTTGATGGTCACAGTTGCGTGCAGTCAGGGAGCGAGCGAGTGAGCTGTGAACAGCTGCAGAAGTCATTTTGATAATGATGAGAATAATAAGCAATAAGCGGGCCTGCCTGCGCAGCTTCGGGGGCTTTGCAGTTGCAGCTTCACTGCTCCTGAATAGATAAAAGTGATTAAAGCACTCCTGATTATCCCCTGACCAATATGTAATGGATTTACAGCCCTTTCAATTAGGCCATATTTGCTGGTCACTCATTACTTTTTGGTGGAGGAGATTTGGGGAGGGTCACCCTTTGGTTGAAGATCATCAAAAAGTTGACTGGCTTTTACCGCTGCATCCAGCTTGTGTGTCGCATGCTGCTGCTGAAACCTGAGCCGTGTGGCAAAATCAATACGGCTTGATGTTCTGATAATGTACTGACATCATTGAAGGGACAAGTGTGTGTGGGGCAGGGGGGGGGGGGGGGGGGGGGGGAGCGGGGGGATCATGGAGTCGATCCCCTCTATGCTTACAAATAGACTGACACACGGCGGTGCCTTATTTCATTCAACAAGACGTCGCTTCAGAGAATAGAGCAACACAAGATACAGTGACGTTTCAGGAAAAATATGGTGCTGAGTTGTAATAAAAATCAAGTCATAAATATGCTACACTACACTCAAAGCAAATGTAATATGTTAATTATGGTAGAGCCTTATTTATTATTTTTACGCTTGTAAAGACAAATCAAGTTTATTTGTAAAGCTTTTAATCACAAAAGAGTCTCTCTCAAAGGGCTTCACAGGCCCTCAGGTCATAATGATCTACGGCATGCCACTTGTAAAACAAAAAATATTTCATGTCACAGTAAAGTTATTTTACTTTTTATAGTGGTTAACTTCTTTTTATACTTTTACGACATGTAAAAGAAATATTGGGCTAAACTGACTTGTTTTTACACTTGTCAGGAAAGTAAAAATAGTTACTTATTATAAGTGTTTAATGTATTTATACACTTGTCTTACAAGTAAGAATGTTAATAATAGATATGTATAGTTTAAACTGTAGTACTGCTCCAACAATACGGACTAACTTATTTTTTACACTTTTTTTAAATATTACGGTAGCTTTGTTTTTGTTATTTTATTGTTGTTGGTTTCACTTGACTGAAAAGTTGCATTTCAAACATTGCCTGGAAAGTGAACAAGCGTTTTGTGATGGTGACAGTTTAACTCTGAACAAATGATTTCAACTCCCATCATTTTTCTTTTCAATGGGGGAAAAAAAATGATGGAAAACCAATGTTGGAAAGGATCGGGATTCCAGATTAGCATCTCCGTCTCACTGCTAGCCAACCAGCATTGAGTAACAGAAAAACAGAGATGCCCTCAGCATTCTGCGAGACGTAGTGCTTTTTCTATCCCACCTGGGACCGAGAATGTTACCCAACGAACATTGCGCATCCCAACACTGGATTAGCAGTCCTGTGCTTGTCTGTCCTATGGCCGCCGAGAGTGCGCAGAGCAGGGTAAACAGTCCAAAGTGATTAGATTGACCCGGTCACCGTGCTCCTCTGTGACAGGTGGCTGACAGGTGAGCCCTCTTTCTCTCACGGTGACAACTGTGTGACAGCTGCATTTGCATTCATAATCATAATAACAATAATTAAAAACATTTATTTTTTTTTATTTTTTTTAAACTCACCGTTAGATGCTGAAAGAGCCACGCCCTCATGATGTTGGTGGCCACTTTGGGGAAAATCCCGCGTTTCTTCTGCCTCTTCTTGTCCTTGTCCGGGTCGTCATCGTCCCCTGTGCCGGGCGATGCCACGCTGTTGTCTAAACCATCTCCTGGGCGGAAAATAAAGCCTGCGTGAGACATAAAATGCCACACGGGCATACCAGAGCGCGTCTCGTGAAGGATAGATACACTGACAAATACCACAGCTGATACTTAAGAGTGACGTTAAAGGCAACACAGTGAATTTTCCGCTGTTATGAATTGAAGATATGAAGGCGGTAGGAGGGAGGATGACGGGTGGGGGGATTTAGATGGCCTTAGACAAAGGCCTGTGTTGAGTGAGGGGTTTACATTGAGACTAGCACTGTTGTTCTATACTCCAGAGCATGTACAAGAGGCTGGGGGGTTAATAACTGGAGTGTTTTGGTTGGACACCAGATCTACAGTAGGTGAGAGGGGAGGGCAGGGGAGGGGACAAAACAATGAAGGAGCTTTGACGTACAGTACAAGTCATTAATTCAATTACATTTGCATGCTTGACATAACGTAGGGCATGGCGGATGTGTACGGCTCGACACGCTGTTAGTGGGCAAAAAGTACCATGTAACATTCAGAATTAGACATTTTTCACATCTTAATAGGGGTATCCTTTTAGAGCAGTAAGGAGGTTAGCGGAAAAGTGCTACTTTTGTACTCATTTAAGTGTATGATGGTGACCATAGCCTACTAAACGTTCTTAAGAACAGAACTGCTAATATGTCCACATATCCTAAGCAAGACTTATGCCTCAAAGTGCATTATTTATTATAGTTGGACATCATTTTAAAGCAGTGATTGGGGTAACCCAACATAACCCCCCAAATATTTTGTAATTTCTGTACTAATTTTAAAGCATTATTTGTTGGGAATCTATTGGGAAGAGCCAAGGCCTATGTAATATTCATATGAGGACACTTTTTTCATACAGTATGAGTGCCACTATGTCTATGCTTGCGTTCAAAATCATGCCAATGTAAAAAAACTATTGGACAAATATGGTGGGAAAAAGCTGCAAATATGCTCATATATTTGGACACGTTAGCCTAAATTGGGCTATCATTTCAAAGAGGTTAGGATGTTCTAGTCATTTTTATTCACTATTTTTGTGCAATTTCCAATAAATTCTTATACACAGCATTTGGTCGAGCCATTTTCAGGTCATGCATATTCGAAGTATACTGTAGATGTGATTTGGGGTGATGCGTCGTTGCACAAGGAGGCACATAATGGACTTGTTTTCCCCGCCCCCTTTCTGGCAATTACCATGGCAGGCTAGCATAGCATTGCATTAATGTCCGCTACAGTTTGACTCCAAGAGGAAAACACGATTCCTCCTTTAAAACAAAGTTTGCAGCCTCTTCTTCTCATTCCTCCTTCCCCGCATTAATTGTGCATTAGCAAAAAATGATTTACTTTTAACAGTGGTGGTTATTTTTTTTCTTGCCCCCGGGCACAGATGCCTTGAAAGCCTTCCTTGAGGGCATCTAAATTATGTATCTGAAAAACTCCTCCACTGAGGCAGCGAAGGACCCGGACATTCCCAAATTCGAAACTGGCACGTCGGCCCGTTTTTGGAGAGGTGTCAATCACGGGCACCTATACGAGCGCTAATCTCGCATAAATATTTGAACTAATAACCTTAAGAAAAAAGGACAGGCTCCTGGTGTAATCAAAATGCAAAATAAATGAAGAATATAAGGACAGCAGGAGGGGGATCCGACTTTTACTACGCCCCCCCTTTCCTCTTTCAGTCCTTTCTGTCCTTGTTTATCTTCCACATCATTAGCGCGGAGCCACACGAAAACGGGGGGAAAACAGAGAAGTGCGGACTTAGCACTCCGCGTGTGAAGTTAAAGAAGCAACAGACCCTCTGAGGGACATATGTGGTGTTGTCGTTGTACAATGGACATTCATTAGCAAGGCCCAGCGCCGTAAATCCCGCGCTAAGTACGAATCCTTGTTCAGGAAGGCCTAAAACAATAAACTCCGCTCCATTCCGACTGCGTGGGGGTGGGAGAGCTTCCTGAGAAATGCGACTCCACGCGGAAGTCAACAACACGACGCTGTGAATTTTAAACACCCTGCCCCTTGAATAATGTCGCAACACACTTTTGTTTGTTTGCTTTGTGTGCGTGTATGTGTGTGTGTGTGTGCATGTGTGTGTCTCCACCACTAGGGTTTTTTTTGTGTTGGTTTTTTCCGAGCAAATCCCTCTCCCGCTGTGAGCGGTCAAGGCTTCACGCAGCGGAACCCACACGTCGGCCAAAAAGGCTGGCAGATTAATTTTATTGACGTTTCCATTTTCACTGCAACGCGATAGCCTCCACCAGCAAAACCGCCACCGCCACCGCCGCCGCCACCACCATCGTGAAGGGCGACCTGGCCGTATTTACAGAGTGACCTGTCACTTCATTACCCAGCATGCTTGTCACCTCCCGTCTTCTGCGCCTGCGAGGGTGAAACCAGACTCCGAAGCTTTCAGCTCCTCCTCACACGAATAATATGCACTAACCAGACGTGTGGCATTCTCCTACGTACAGCGGGCTCTTGACTTGGGAGTTGAATTCGTTCAGTGACCGAGCTCAATTTACTCGCATGTAAAATAAATATTCCACATTGAATGAATTCATCTGATACGGCCCCTGGAAACTACCACAATATAATAAAGGAGAATGTAAACCAAAAAAAGGTTTTATAAAGCGTAATTACTGTACTTTGCACCTGAACGTTGTGCTTTTAAAGGGGGCGTGTCCGAGTGAGTGAAGTCACGAACATGGCCAGTATGTCCGTGTGAGCCTCTGGACCTGACTTTTGGTCTACTGTAGATGTTTGTGAGTGTTCTCATTTTGTCTCTGTGTGTTGGATTTTTTGCGAAAGTGCACCAGCGGCTGTGAGTCTCCTTTTCTTGCCCCCACTTCACTCAAGCAACCGGCAACTTAATTGTAATTAAAATTTTGCATCAAAACACAGAAAAAAATTAATAAATAAAAAAAAATAATAAAAACATAAATAAAAAAAACTCTGAAGTTGAGAAACTTTAAGGCAAAGTAAGCTTTATTTCGATATTACTCAGATCCAACATTCGGAAACGCTTTCGAGTCATCATCACCTGCCGCCTTTTGTTTGGATTAGATTAAACTTTTTTTTTTTTTTTCCTCAATAGTACTAAACTAAGACGTTTTCCAATGGTACTTGACATTGCAAAATGGTATCTCTTTGATGAAGTATATTGCTACCAATTTTTCCAATTTCCACTTCTGGTGGTGGTGTTGGCCAAAATTTGAGTTAAAGTACATTTTTATTAGTTGAATAGGCATCTATTGAGCTTGATTTTTTTCCCCCCCTTTTTTTTCCTCTGTCAAACCAGTGTCCTCCGACTCCAAAGTCCTTACAGACTGAACTACTGCCGCCCCTTTGTCAGGAAATGGTGAGGAATACTTTTCATTTTCTATTTGAAAGTGAATCGTATGCCCGGTTTTATCAAAACATTTTTAGGAAATGTCATTTGTTTGCACCGTTCTACAAGGATCCTGGTCATTTTCAATACAATCTAAAAGGAGGGGTAGTGAACTTTGACCTATGGGCCAAATTGAGGCCTGTGAACAGGCCCTCGAAAATGATCATAAAATTTTGATGCTACGTTCCACTCATTAAATAGGTTGGTAAAAAAGCTCGGCAATTTATATAACGAAATATCTACGTCCGATTGAGGCTCAAATGGACAAATTCTCGAGTAGAAGTTAGTCAAAGTAAGAGTCCTGGAATTTGCCCAGAAAGACCGCTTCAAACCAATTCCAAGCATGGGGCCCAAGAGACTTTTTGAAGCGTCCTTTTATGATAGACATGTCCACCCCATTTTGCGTCGATCAGTGAAACTGGTGTCGGGGGTAAAAATATGTTTTAATAATTTTCCAGGGTGAGCTTACCGAGTGACTTTTTATTTGGAGGTTGGGAGTTGGGGGTCTTGTTCAGGACCCCTAATATACATTGATTTACATTTGCTTGCAAAAAAAAAAACTGCCGATTTTTCGGGCATGCTGAGGATGCCCTGTGGGATACATCGAGGTCTTCAACATTCATGTGTTTATTCTAACAAAACAAAAAAAACAAGGCGATGGCCAGAAGGTGCGACGGAAGAAAAAGGTGGAAAAGACAAAGAGAGAAAGGGGGCGAAGGAGCAGAAGAATAAAGAAGAGGCAACTTGCACAGCCTCATTACATCTAAAGGAGATCTAGTGCTTTGCATCCACCCCCACCTCCTTTCCTAGGAGCCAGAGAAGGAACGCTGCAGGGCAAATTGTCCCAAACGCTAATGGCTTCTGACTGTTCCCTGGCAACTCTGCCATTCTAACCTGTGTGGATGTGCGCGATGGGGGAAAAAGGGAAAAAATAAAAAAATAAAAAATAAAGTAGGCAAAGGAGAAAAAAAGTGTAGGGCAAGAGTAGGGGGAAGCGTCCCATCATCTGGCCATGTGACGCAGATGGGGGTTGGCTATTAGGAGGCAGCCAAAAGGCCTCAGGGAGCTGAGATGCTGGAGTGTAGCCTCGGGCACTTTTGGAAAAGCATCACCCTTGGAGATGAGGGGGAAGAAAGCCCTTACTCACTTTCCCGCTCTCCTTCTTCCTTAAACACACGCCAGCGATGCCGTGACTGGCCTCGGTTTAAAAAGTTGGTGCATATTTTCACACAGGTTGTCTAATAACGCAACACAGAAGACACAACGGGCAAACAAACAAGTCCAAGAGCGCAATCCGCTCATATACATTCCCTCTCAACTCGTCACCGGTGGGTGCTTATTAAAAATGCATTCACATATATCTTCCCTGTCAGTAAATTGGTCTCGGGGCTGAGCTCATTAACGGGTCGGTGGAGGAGGACGGTAAACACGCCGCAACTCTTGCTTATCTAACGTATTAACGCATCTGCGGGGGGCTTCGCTTTTTGGAATTTTCTTGCACAAAGAATTGGTTTGGCACCAACATGTTCTACAATCTGCAGAGCGGGCCACTCGCGTTTTGGTGAAGTGGAGCCATTTGGACGAGTCCTGTGATGCACACAGGGCCAGAGAAGCATTATGGATGCACTTGAGTTAAAAAAAGAAAAAACTATAAGGGGGTGATTACACAACTTTAATAATAATGTCGTTTTCACAAGTGTCCACTTTGACACGTTTGGGGACTCAAAGCAGGTGTAAATTATGCTTTTTTTTCTCTTATATTTCTTTTTTCAGTTGAAAATAAAATTGCAAATACAATTTTCTTTCCCATTTTCAGTTAAAAATCAGTTTCAATCAGTTTATAGTTAATTTCCCTGTAATAATATGCTTACCCATTTTTTGTTAAAATGGTCATTGTCAAAAACCAAACAAACCAACGTTTCTGTTTCCTTTAATATACACAGAACGTTGAAAAAAAGTTTCACTTTAAGTTAAAAACGATTTTATTCAGTTAAAATTGGTCATTGGTCAGTTTCATTAAATAAAAAAAATATATATATATTTTGCCATGTTCCGACAAAAAAAAAAAAAAAAAACAGAGGCAGCTTTGACAAAAAACAATGTCTGTTTTCAATGTGTTAATGTCATTTTTTGCCTGCTGTTCAAGCCTAAAAATGTAAACATTTGAAAATGGGCATCCAAGTTTTTGAAAACGCCACCATTCAAAATTCACTGTAAACGTTGAGCTTCTCCAACCAAGTGTACTTTGATTACACCACTAATGCTACTGGTAAAATCACATGCCTTCCCTCAAATACTTGAATGTACGCCACAGAAGGATTTTCAAATGACTGTTTCGCCATCGACTGGCCTGGAACGCATACTAGCATTTGTAAGCTCTTTCTGCAGGTCTGTCAGTTTTTACATTGTCACGTAAGCTAAGAGCGCAGTGTGATAAAGGTGTAAGAATGAATGGGCTAACCTAGTCATGGTTGGTAATCCGCTGCCACAAGAGGTGCTTTTTACTATTCATATAGCGAGTAGAGAGTTTTTAGATGTTGTGTCGTGCACAGGGAGGCCTCCGGTGTTTGTTTCAGGCTAATGAAGCAAGAGTGTTGAGGCAGTGGCTTACGGAAGCTGTGCTCAAAGTGACTTATTACCGACGGGGGCCCTGTCTGCCTCCTTCTGTGTCTATGCAGACCAGTCAGGCATGTTTCACCCATGGTTCACGAGGAGTAGCTGGACAAGCTATATACGTTATATAGGGGCGCTCCTTTTGGCACGATGAGCTCGCCATAGCGACCGGCCCCTCCCTTGCTTCAACATCCTATTACACCACCGCTCGCCCTGCAGGCTCAGCCACGGAGAATGAGCAGAAAAGAAGAGACGGATTTAGGAGCCTCTTTTTTTCCACCAACATAAGCAGCATTTAGCACATTCAACCCCCCCTCACACTCACAAATGGCAGCGCAATAGGAGAAGCGGCAGGGGCTCCCGCTTTTGTCCGTCTGGTTACCCCCTTTTATTTACTCTGGATTTATGGAGGGGTCTTTGCCGCTTCTTGGACCACATGCTCGTGAGGCACACCCAATCACACATACAAAAACGAAAAAAGTGTTCACACTAAGGGAATGGCCCAACATTTGCGGTAGATCACACCACCGATGCCTGCGAGTTTTCATTAGCAATTGTAAGTAATGTGACTGGACACAGCAGCTAAATATTTACTAAATATTTCACATGCCGAATTATATACTCAAAATATGCCCAATTTCTACGTCAGAACCACATTACATAACATTCTAAACTTGGCCAAAACTCGGAAATGCATGACTTACGTTAATTTCTAAAGTTGGAAACATACTGGTTACTTTGACTTTCAAAGCCAAAATCACATTCATTGCATAAAATAAAAAAATCGGAAACGCGTTACTTACGGAAAATTCAAACTTGGACTCTCATTTCAAATTCTAAACTCAAAATTGCATTAGCTATGTCATATGCTAAACTCTGAATCGGATTACTTACTTCCAATGCTAAAGTCGGTATTGCATACTTCAAACGCTTAACTCGAAATTACATTTGGCTACTTCCTGTACAGGAAATTTGAAATTCCTCACCACATTTTGTGAAATTCCAAACTGGGAATCGCATTACTTACATCAAATTCTAAACTCAAAATTACAACTTATCTCAAATGCTAAACTCAGAATACGTACATTATACATTCAACTGGGACTTGCATTTTGTGCATCAAATATTAAACTCGGAATAATATTACTTATGTACATGACATTCTAGATTTAGAATAACATTTCTTACATTGAATTATGAACTCTTCATCACATTATGCCAAATTTTCATCAAATCTGACATGAAATCCTAATTGCATTATGTCTACTTCTAAACTCGAAACCATCCATCCATCCATTTTCTGAGCGAGCCGCTTCTCCTCACTAGGGTCGCGGGCGTGCTGGAGCCTATCCCAGCTATCATCGGGCAGGAGTGGGGGTACACCCTAAACTGGTTGCCAGCCAATCGCAGGGCACATACAAACAGACAACCATTCGCACTCACATTCACACCTACGGGCAATTTAGAGTTGTCAATTAACCGACCATGCATGTTTCTGGGATGTGGGAGGAAACCGGAGTGCCCGGAGCAAACCCACGCAGGCACGGGGAGAACATGCAAACTCCACACAAGCGGGGCTGGGGATTGAACCCCGGTCCTCAGAAATGTGAGCCAGATGTGCTAACCAGTCGTCCACCGTGCCGCCAACTCGGAACCACATTACTAATATTCATTTCAGAATTTTTGGAATCTCATGATGTCAAATCCTAAACTCAAAATCGCATTACAGGTACTTGTGTGAATTCTAAACTCGGACTCCCATTACTTAACGTCAAATTCTGATGTAGGTGCATGGGCACATTTGCCGTTTTCAGTTTTTACAAAAGCACAACTGCAACACTGTATATCTGTCAACAAACACAAAATTCCATTGCTGTCAACAAACTGCTAAACGACACCGATTAAAGTAACAACAGTCCCATGTAAAAGGACCCTTATAGTCTGCTTTGCTGTGAACCCCGCCAAATGCGCCCCCTCACCCTCACCATTTGGTCTATTGCACTCATTCAAATCCATACAGTAGATGAGGGCTCTTAAAACTGAGCTGTTTTTTTATTTATTTTTATTTTTTTTTTTTTTTAAGCGTGGCAGCAGCCGGGGGAGTTTTTACACTGATTATTTCCTGATCTGTGCTTAAACAAGCGGCAAGGCCCTCGCACTGGACCATAAAACAACAGCTTAGTAAACAGCTAGCATGCTGACAAATTGGTAGCGCTCGGGCCGGAGTCATTAACAGCCCTAAAACCTGTCAGAGCAATTACAACAAACTCTCTCTTTCAGCGAGGCTCCCTGCCAAACTCAGATGTCACTACCCGCCTTCTCCCCCCTTTTCCCCCTTCTACCACCAGGACAGCGGCTAAAGGTGAAAGAGGCAAAACTGTCACTCACCCCCTCCCTCCCATACACACTTTTTGCTGTCCTCCTCCAGCAATCATGAGACAAACACTTCAAACGCAGCTGTACGTGCATCCTGGCGGCTACGACTCAACGACTCCACTTGCATGAGAGGTAATATGCAGTTGTCTTCCCCCAAAACACATCATTAAGTGTTCCCTTAATGAAGTGGAATAAGAGCGTCTAATTAGATGGGTTTTACGTGTGAGGAGCCGAGGCAGTCATGCAGTAAGGAGGAAGGCGAGGGAGGGAGGAAGGTAGGAAGGGGTTAGTGGGGAGGAGGGGGTTGTAGTAGCTCAAAAACTCCTGCACCTCCCTCCCTTCCTCCACCCCCTTTCGCTAAGCCCCCCTAACCCTGCCATCAGGCACATATCTCTCTGTCATCTCTGGAATGCCGGAGATAAGTATCGCCTCTCCGCTGATACAAGGCCTCTCGCGGTGACCCCTCCGCGCACATCCCCGCCAAAAGAGTCGGAAGCCGGCGGGTGGAGGTTGTTTTTAAGAGTGAGTTTGTTTGTGGGGGGGGGGGGGGGGAAGTTGTTTTTACATTTCAAGCCCCCCTCCCCCTCAAAAAATAGTACTGGCTGATACAAAGCTAATTCAATTGTCATCCATCCATCCATCCATTTTCTGTACCGCTTATCCTCACAAGGGTCGCGGGCGTGCTGGAGCCTATCCCAGCTATCTTCTGGCGAGAGGCGGGGACACCCTGAACTGGTCGCCACCCAATCACAGAGCACATATCAACATTCGCACTCACATTCACACCTACGGGCAATTTAGAGTCTTTAATTGACCTACCATGCATGTTTTTGGGATGCGGGAGGAAACCGGAGTACCCGGAGAAAAAAATCCACGCAGGCATAGAGAGAACATGCAAAGTCCACACAGACGAGCCCCGATTTGAACCCGGGTCCTCGGAACTGTGAGGCAGATGGGCTAACCAGTCGTACACCGTGCCGCATTCAATTGTCAACTCAGCGTTGACAGGGATTCCGATAAAGGTGCCAATGCAGGATTACATGGACTGTCAACATTTCCTCAGTCAACGATGGGGAAAAGTAACAATACATTTTTCTTTAATATCGTTCTAAAGGGATGCAAGAACGTATCTCTGAATGTTCTGAACTCCTGCTTCCGCTGAGCAGAATAATGCACAGATGTGGACTAGTCTAATATATATATTTTGGGGGGTCTACAACAGCCACAGAAAATGAAGATGAGTAAAACCCAAAAGGAGGCAGCCACTTGCAGATGTCGGGACCCAATTTGCATGGATGGCAAAAGGGCTAAATTGCAGGGGTGGGTGCGAAACTCAAAGGGAGCTGTGATGCCCATGACTGCCTCTCACTCAGACGACAAGGATGAGCGGCTAATGAAGGGGCTTTGTGTACCCGGCAGACGTTTCACACTCTCTGAGGCTACTGAGCAACTCGTATTGTCAACAGTTCTCTACCAAATCTGGCACAAAAAACTATTTTGATCACAAAACTGTCGGTAAAATTGAGCCCACTCACGCCACCGTTATCTGGATTTTTACAATAGACAGGAAAAACGGGCATCCAGATCAGCATACTTCGGCATTAAATATTAAACCACGGAGATTACACAAAAGGAGTGAGAGTGAGGCAATGTTGGCATGAAACAATGATTCTTCTTCTATCGACCTTTTAACCTTCAAAAGAATTTCGTATGTTCCTCAATTTTGCAACAAAGAGCACTGTGCAGCGCCCAAACTGAGTAAACTAGATGAATATAATCAGAAATATTGATATGTTGTTGTATAAAACCCCATCTTTGGTAGAAATACACTTTAATCACATGTGCAGCCATGATGGCTTTGGGTTGTGGAATAGTCGACATTGTTTGACATCAAAGGTCAGATAGAAGCATCAGTAATACATTTCCACCCTCAATTACCATGGAAAACCTATCAAACAAATAATCCTACTGTTTAAATGGTTTTATTTTTCTATTAAAGACATCCTTTGGCACACCTGATCATCAGTAACATATACTGTGGTGCTGGGGGAGGTTGCTCTATAGCCGAAATGGATTCAAAGGGTTATAAATCAACAAGTCAACCATCAGATTCTCGCTTCTCTGCAGTCTTCTCATCAACCAAACGCCATAAACCTTTTCTCCTTCTCTCTCTTCGTCGCTTTTTTTTTTCTTCCCATGAATGTCCTGGAGGCAAAGGAACAAAGCGAGCAGAACTGATTACTGCGCTGTTGCCCTGCTCCGCTAGTCTAAACTCTGTTTGGCTTCCTAATGAGCTCACTAAAAAGCCAATTCATCACCCATAACCCCCTTGCAACCTCCCTTGAAACCCCCCGCACCCCCATTATGGCAAATCGAGGACAGTCCGTTTACAGACTCGAGATGCGAGGGTGTAGGTCAAACGCTAGGAGGGCTGGAAAGCAGCGGTCGTCGGGAGAGCACAACCAGTATCTAAATGTGCTCACCATTTACTAAAAACATTTTTTTAATGGCTGCTTGAGTGTGGTAGCTTGATCTTTACACCCTCATGCCGCCCCCTCTTTTTGCAACGCCAGCGGTGTCCCGGCCTGGCCAGGAGGAATGTCCAGTTTGATGGTTACAGCAGCGGGAATCTTGCTTTCTCATCGGAGCTCGCACCACAGATTTCAGCTTTAATAAGTTGTTGTCTCATTCCGCGCAAAGACAGGAATTCACAGAAAATGGGAAAGGGAGGGGAGCAGAAGGAAGATCTGAATATAGTTGAAAAAAAAATGCCGTCATTGGCCATGTAGTAGTTCACATTGCTGACGTCGTGTTGATTCCCTGGTTTACCTTGGATCAAAGTTACAGCTGGGACAGAAAGTTGATCTACGATGGTTAAAAGTTGAAACGATATTAATGAAAGTAGTTTTTATTATAGTTGATTTAGTAGGAAACTTAAGAAAAAAAACAAAAAACAACTAACTGCTGTATTATAATCATAACTGAATGCTATTCACGTAAACAGCTCACACAACAATCGACAGGATAAAATGTCCAAAAATGTTTGGATTCATGTTAAAAGATGAGAGGAGGAAAAGTGTTTACGTAAAAATTTTGTAGGCAACTGTACGACAATTTCAAGCTTTACTATGTTCATAACTGGATATGTTGCATGCATCGGTAGTTTGTACAACAATAGAAAGGATGAACTGTATAGCTAATGGATGGATAAATGTTAAGATTAAACAACAAAACATGAAAAATGAACAGGTAATCATAAGAAAAATTCTGTTGTTTATTATAATCTGAATTTAACGCTAGCCCGTTTATGTATAAGGAGCTCATCCAAAGAAATAACTCCCCCAAAATGGCAGACACACTGCGCTGTAAATGCTGGCCAGAAGAAAATATTTATACTGTACGTTATACCACAATTTTCAAGTATATTTATTACATAACATTCATTAATATATATATATATATATTTTTTTTTTTTTTAAATGCATCTTTTCTACAAATTACGGTGCATTAATTTTATGTTTAAATTCTCACGAAAACAGGACAAAACAGGTAAACAACCACAAATGCTCGGGAATAAAGGCGAAAAGGGAGGAAAATATTTTGATTAGACTAAGAGCGTTATTGTAAGGTGTGTGTGTGTGTGTGTGTGTGTATATGTGTGTGTGTTGTGTGCGTGTGCACGTACACACAGGAGTGGGACAGCAGAGGCTGGCTGTAAACTCCCACAGTTCCTCATTACACCGAGTTGAAATGATCCTCCAGACACCTGAGCTGTAACCAAGAGATTACGGAATTGATGAATCCTCGCTTTAAAATGCGGCTGTTTTATTCTGCTTTAGTAATTAATTCTTTTTCCGATATGCTATTGATTAAGTGTAGCCCCTGATAAAGTTCAAACCCAGCCGGATCCCTGCGGGGGCTTTGGCTCGGGCCCGCGCCGGAGAGTCAGTGTAAACTTCCTTCTCCCCCCTCCGCCTGCATTGCTTTATGTCAGTGCAGTTTAGCCTCATAAATTAATCTGATCCATCAGCATGGAGAGGAGTTTATACATGCTCTGTATGCGCTTGTGTTGCTGTTTATGTTGCATCGCAACTAATAAACATGCAGGCTTGTACTACAAAATCTTACATAAACCATAACACAAAGACGACTGACATACATACATACATACAGTAGAGAGCTCGTTCCGCCCTCTTCACCCGCCCCTCTTGCTCTCATTCCCGCCAGAAACAGGAACGAGCATCTCCTTTCACAAAACTACTCTTTCATTCTTTTCATCGCCGCATTTTTCCATACAGACGAGCAGGGCTCTCTGTCTCTCTCTCCGGGGAGCCAACTAGTGTAGAAATCACTCGGCTTTACGAGAGCGTAGAGCCGCTCGCGTCTTGTCAAGACCCCTCACCTACCGGCATCTTTACAAGTCAATAACCCGGGCCGTGTGTCCTCCATCGGGCCTTGGCACACATTCACCCCTCTCTATAGATAACGCACCCGTTTTTGTTAGCTTCATTTCGCCTCAAAGGACTCAGTGGGCTCTCAGGAGAATTGAAGAGAAGATAGAGACTGACGAGAATGGTACAAATCATCTTTTAACCAAAAAAATAAATAAATAAATAAAAAAGCATATTTTTCCACGGTTTGTTTCAGGCTTAAAGATTTGTTATTTCTATAACACAAAAACACTAAAGTAGCCCTAAAATTGTATACATTTTCTTCCAAAACAAGTGTCTTTTGTACAAAATCCTGCTAAAATAACGTAATCACTGGCTGAGATGATCTATATCAAGACACAGATCTGGTGAACTGAGCACGGTACAAACAATGTTCATACAAAACACGACAAAAAGTGAATTATAACTACTAGAGAATGTGGAAAGAGAGGAAGCGCAGCCTAAAACGTTCACTAGTTTCTTTTAAATAGGTTCACAATATTGAGAAAGAGTGAGCTTGTGTTTACTATTGGCTGTCCACTCAACTCTACACGGTAAAATCTTCCGGGTCACTCTATTTACAGCCCAGTTCCACATCCATAGTGGACATTACGTTTGCACGAGTAGCAGGTATAAGAAGGTATTACTGCTTTGGGGAAATACAAATTGCAGACTTTAAGGAGTGGAGTATAAGTCAAGACCAATATTTTCAGAAGTTTAGACTAACGCCAACCAAGTTGAGACCAACACCTGAGGTTGAGACAAAGTGACCATTACTTTGAGTTTCTGAGACCAAATCAAGACCATAACTGAGGCAATGTGAGACTGAGTTACCACCAAAACTAAGCCAGGTCAAGACCTAGTTGAGACCATGACGTTGAGAAGACTGAAGCAATTTGAGGGCGTATGGATTAAGGTAGATCCAAGACAAGATCAAGTGGAGACTGAAACATTAAGGAGTTAAGACCCGGTTAAGAACAAGACTGAGGTAGGTCAACACTAAGTCAAAACTAAGACTTGGAGAATTTAAGACAGAAACATTGAGTAAAACACATTGCAAAACACACATTGAGTAGTTGAGAACAATCAAGCCAATACTGAAGAAATGTGCAACCAAGCCTGAGGACCAAGTCAAGACCTCGACTTTGAAAAGGTGAGATCAATTCAAGATGAATAGCAAGGCAATGGGCGAGCAAGACTTAGCGGAACAAGCCAAGCCCAAGACTTTGAATAGGTGAGATCAAGTTGAAGCCAAGACCGAGCCAATGTGAGAACATGTCAAGACCAAGAGGAGGCAGGTCAAGACCAAGTCGAGACCAAAACCTTGGGGAGTTACGACTAAGACCGCCCCAAGACTTTCAATAGTTGGGATTAAGTCCAGACCTAAACCGAGGTAAGGTGAGACCAAGACTAAGGCAGCTCAAGACAAAGTTGAGAAGTAGACTTTGATGAGTTAAGATCAATCTCCCGAACTACAACACAACTGTTAGCATACAGTGTTAAAAATCCACTTTTTTAAATAAGAAACATCCTGCGGGCTCAGGTTAACAAATCAGTGCTCTTTCTCATCTAAATGAGACTTCAAGCACTTGTTACTGTACTGGCTTGCCGGTAGGAATGGACCTGACTCCAAATAAGCTCTTCATCACACAGCGTTAAATGTTCCAGAAGCGAGAGAAGCCTCTCTCATACCATTAATTAGCATCCTCGGCTTTTTGAAGCTCTCCATCCCCCTTCTTTTCTTGTCTCCCTTTTTCAGAGGGGTTATTGACGTTTCAATTCTCCCCTCACATGCACCCTCAGCCTGGCCATACCCCCAAGCCTGCTCTTCTGAGACGGCCGGCTGGGCGGGGGAGAAGCGGCAACCGCGGCAGCAGCAGGAGCCCTGGTAGATGTTAGCCAGCAGCTAACAGTGACTCGCCCCTCGAGAGCCAAATCAAAGAACGTGCCCCTTAAAATCCAAGCAGGGCTGTAATGAGGGTGCTCAAAAAGAACAATAAGCAGAGAGAGAGAGCGAGAGTAAGAGTGGGAGTACAGAAAGGAAACGAAAACACATGAATGGTGATATGAACACAGACACAAACAAAATAATGGTGTAATAAGAGAGAGAGAGAGAGAGAGGGCAAAGGGCCACAGCCAGTGGTGAAGATGGAAACAACCATCACCAACAACAAGGGGGTCTTTGCTGCATGCCTCTGAAGCACAACAATGGACACACATACACAAACACACACAATGGCAGGTGCTTTGAATAGCAGAAAGGATCCCCCCCTCTTGCACTCTGAGGGCTTTATTTTGAACCAGGCTTCCTTTTGACTCATAAAGGATGAAAATGATCTCATCGTGGGCGCAGAGGAGGAAGAGCGTCAAAGCCTACGAGGCACAACAAGCATCTGCAGAATCTCTACACAACGTGGGCATAACAAACCGTTAAGTCTCTCAATTGATCACTGATTAGAACCATTTAGAGTCTGTTACTTTGCTGTCTCAAGAAGGACAGCATGACATAATGTCAGCAATGAGGATGTTATGGGCAGCTTTGTTCTGCAAAATATGGGATGGACACAGGAGTTCAGAACATTCGGAGAGACTCTCCCATCCTTCGATTGCAACCTGAAACACCGATGGAAAGCGAATATAGTCGAGTTAGCAGGCAGGCTTGCCAAATTAGCATGTCATTATCACACGGTGGAGCCTGTCCCAGCTGATTTTGAGAAAAAGGCGGGGTACCGCCAAACAAGCAGTTACACTCACATTCACACCTATGGACAATTTTGAGTCTTCGATGAACATAACATGCATGTTTTCGGAATGTGGGAAGCCCAAATTTCTGATATTTGAGGCAGACGTGCTAACCACGAGGCCATGTAAAATTAATAACTTTTATACGAGACAATAAATCACAGGATGGAGAATCACAGTCTGTGGCCACGATTTGCCATCGTAAATCGTGAACAGCTGTAACACACCACAGCTGGATAGATGGATGGATACTTTATGTAGAGACATCCCATAATCGGGCCTTTGCCGATTTTAATCAGAAGGGAGGAAAAATACTTTGGACTGTTGGTATCGTGTACCCCGTTCAATCAAATGCCCATCCCTATACTGTCTTCATAGACTCACAAACACTCAATGAGGTATTACTTAAATTTGTTTTTTGACTTTTATTTATTTTATTTTTTTGTGCACGAACTTAGATGTGTTCCTTATGTTTTGGTGACCTCATTTAGCTAAGTGAGCATGTCAAAATATTATTTGACTCCCGATGTGATCAAAATAATAAACGTATCGTTCTACTGGTACCTCAATTATGTTAATACTAGATTGTGCAGGTGAACCTAATGTTATGGCCGGTCCGTCTCTCGTTCTGTGTTGTTGTTGTTTAGTGTCCCGTAGGCCATGATGTACACGCAGGCACTTTTCACCCCCTTCACCACTACCACCACCTTGAGAGCATTCTTTACGAGGTCACAAGGCCAGGCTTCACAGATGTCTCCTGCAGACACTCACTTGTCTAAACATTGCATCCCCGGGAGTAAGCATTCATACTAAACAATGCCGCATTACCCACACCCGCCCCCGTCCCCTGCCCCCTCCTCCTCCTCCTCTGGAAAAAGTTAAATGTTTTCTTTTTTTCTCTTTTTTTTTCTTTGTTTTAATGCTTGAATAGAGCGAGTCCCCTTTCCACTTTGATAATGAAAAGAACGCACAGACTTATCAGCAGATAAGTGGTGTTTTCTGGTTAAAAAAAAAAAATGCTCGCCGTCTCCTTACGTTTCCTGTGATTGTTCAAGCGGGGGACCTGAGTCATCCTCAGCTTGTTTGCAAAAGATGGGAATGATGCTTTTTCTCGCGTTGCCAAGAGAGCAGGGGAAAATGAATGAAAACATGCAGTCGTGAACTGCGGTGGGAGTAAGTCACATACAGTATATGTAAGTCATAAGAAGTCTTAACCTTCAGGTTTCAAACAGGCCCCAAGTTACAGTGGCAAAAATCAAGAAAGTCAAGTCCCGACTAATTTCCAACAAGTGATTATTTGGTTCAAGCTCGTCATAAATCAAGTCATACAATCTTGCTCGGTCACAACATATGCTGTAGTCGCACATTGGCTCGCCACTTAGCACTCAGTAACAGGTACTTGCATAAGTAAACTGGCTAAGTTTTTAATGCTTCGGTCTAATGGTTTCTCCATATTGTCTATTATTTAATAGTCTCAATTAAACGCATGACCAATATGAAGGTTAGTTAATGACTGACCATTTATCCAATAGCTAAACTTCGAAGTTAACGTACTGAGCTGTCTTTGTGGCTTTTATAGTGAAGGATGAAGTTTGCAGTTGTGTCTTTTGTCTAAGTTGCAAGCCTTGCATTGTGCTATTCTCTTTTTGCTGATTTGATCAAAAATAGAATTCTTGGATCCAAATGGAATTATTTTCGGAGCTCCCTCTGAGATACTTGCTTCATGATGTGGCCTCTGCATTCTGCATGATAGCATTCTGGTTGGCTGCCAGGTTGGAGCGCACGACACAAAAACGATCCTTTCTTTCAAAAACAAAAGAAATGTCACACTGTCTGGAAACCACAAATATTGAACTGTAAACAGTCAAGACTTGTCAAATCAATTAGTTCAAGTATAATCTTTCATAAGCTTTAGCCAAGCATGTCCCAAGTCCTAAAATTGGTGACTTAAGTCTGATTTGAGTCCAGTAATGTGACTCAAGTCCCCCACACCTGGTTTTAAGTAACTGTCCTGAGAAGACAAAGATAATGGGCAAAAGGACAATATTTGAACAGAAAGACTGGTGAACAGCATTCCTGGGCCTTCATTAAAGAAGAATCAGGTCTTTTTTTTCTTTGGGTGGGCGGAGCACGACACGAGAGAAGCGATTGCGGCGTTTAACACTCGCCTCAGAACATGGAAAAGTGTGTAATTGGAACCGAACTATCCTCTGCATATCTTAGGCCTTTTCATCTTGCCTTGTTCCTGGCGCTCCCCCTCAAACATCCCATCTCTCTTATTTTGCAAATTGATAACCCTTTAAATGAATTACGGGAAACGCATAATGAAGGTTTTTTTATCTCCTCAGCTTCAGCCCCTGCAGCCAATGGATTTCATTTAGAAGTCATTTTCTCCCCATTTTTTGGTAGCGCATTTAGTCCCCAGCTTTCCTTTGCGAGCGTTCACAGCTTAGGGCATGTAAATAAAAATTATCCTTGCTGACTAACAAGGCTAATGCCTCCTCTGGGGTGATCAAAAATCATGAGATGCCTGCCTCCAATAAACATCGGGGGCTCACGGCGCTACCCCCCCCCCCCCCCCCCCCCTCCCCCCAATAGCAATGGAACGCTCAAACAAAAGCGATCAGGTGTAGAGACAGCGGCGATGCCGTTGTACCTTTTTCAAAAACTTTACTTGTAAGAGTCATTAAAAGGGCTGCTCAAGAGCGACTAGAAAATGAGTTTATCCTGCCCTCTCGAAAGCTTTGCATAAACGCTGAAAGATGAGCACAACTCGGATTGGAAAGCATTTGCTTCATCATCCTCCCACTCTCTTGGACGCCGTTAGCTTTGGGTAGAGCGAGGTTCCAAACAAGCCTCGCAGTGCGTAAACCCTCGTTTGGAGTATGAGCACAGCACAGAGCAGAGCAGAGCAGAACAAGCCTCGGCTGGCTGCGCTTAAGCCACCCTCCACTCAACCCTGTGCTGTCTTTTTTTTTTTTGGGAATGTTGTGATGTGGGTTTGGACATCAGGGAGGGGGAGAATAGGGAGGTTACAGGGTTAGTGGGTGAGATTAAAGAGCCAAAGGGAGGTGGAAGAAAGGAAAGAAAGTAGAAGAGCGCAAGGCCCATTGGTCAAACACAAAAGGGCAGTGCGAGAGAGGACATTTGAAGTCAGGGTTAAACTAAGCGCACCTTAAACGAGGGCCGGCGTAAGCCGTCCCCCCGCAGGTGTGCCTTTGACACACTTGGCCCTGGTAACCTCGCTCTGATCCAGAGTGGGGCCAGCAGAAAAAAGGAGGGGAGGGGGACGGCGGGGAGCGTTGACATCCTGCCGCCACAGCCTCCTATTTTCCGTCTATTACATCCCCGCACACGTGCTTACACTCCATGTAAACACACAAACACGCCGCCAGACGCGAGGGGGGCAAAACAAATCTGGCAAGGACTGGAGCAATTGGATTATCACCTCTTAAGGGCCGACTTCTTGGCTGACCCCCTTGGGGCGAGAGTGCGCTGAAACAAAACAGAAAATTTCCTGGGAAAACAACCCCTCCTCCCCCCCAGTCCCCCAATTCAACCCTCCCCTCTCTCAAGGACGGGAGTGCCATCATCATCATCGTCCCGGTGAAAAATACACAGGAGGCTGCATTAATGGACGCCCAGATGCCCTTCGGGGCTCCAATCCCTTTTAGGCGTATTACATCAGACCCTGGTGCACACTCCCCTGCATTCTCTTCGGCGCTCGGGTAATCAGCGATGCAACGCGGGTGTGTAAAGCCACCATCTAATGAGCAGCGAAAAAGGAGTCACTCCCCTCCTTTCTACTGTAGTTCAATCGTGATTACTTCCCTACAACACCGCTTCCTCCTCGCTTCTTAATTACGGTCAGCTCACTCAAAGACGCGGCTTCGACTTCTCGGCGGAGAAAGGCGGAAAAGTGGGGGTGGGGTGTTGGAACTCCTAATGGCACAAAACAGACTGACATTCTCCTCAGGTGTTGTCAGAATAATCTGGCTAATTTCTTCCCCATGTTGGAACATTAGTTTGCACATTAGGCTATGCCCGTTAAATCATCTTTCATGCCGTGTCGGAGCTGCACCGGGGTAGCGGGTTAGACTAGGCCGGGTTGGGTCTGGTTTTGCTAAGGTATTCCTCAAGGAGAAAGTGGAGAAAGTGAGTGGTCGGTTTGCAGTTTTTTCCCCTCTCCCGATAGTCTTTTGTTTGTTCTAACATGATCTATCAGAACAGAACAGCGGGTCGGAAGAAAGATAGAGCTGGAGAGAAAGAGAGAGAGCGGAAGGGAGGAAGGAAGAATGGAGCAGAGGGAGCTGATCATTCTCTTTAATCACATTTTGGAAGAGGGCCAGGTAGTCTGCGGTCCTGCGAGGGGCGAAAGAAGGCAAGGGTGGGGGGGTATAAGTGGGAAGGGGAGGACGAGGAAGGGGATTTCGGAGCAGCTCACCATGCCCGCACACACTATGTCAGACGAGCACGGCGTGTGTGTTTGTTTGAGTGTGTGTAGCTTTTCCTGTAAATGCCCCTGAATGCTGAATCCAGCAGGAATCTGGTGTTCGAGCAGAGGCAGGGCAAGATCCATTTTAAAACTATGTGCATTAACTATACTTTTCCCCATAGATTGAGCACTCCACATGAATAATTTAGCCTCTCTTATGCTAATGGGATCATGAAAGTATAACCCCCCCCCCCCCACACACACACACACACACACACACACACAGACACCACCAACTCCGCACCCCTCCCTGTAAACGTGTTTTCACCCCGTCAACTCTTCTCAGCTTTCAACAATGAGTCCGGCCCTTCCCAACAAAACCATCACGCACACTAGCAAACCGCATTGTTTTTAGGAGCACAATGCTAACATGTAGCAACCGGGTGCATTGTCGCCTGCATTTCGTGCAAAGTCCTCCGGGATTGTGTTCATGAATTTTATTACAGTCAAATGTAATTGCTTATGGCTGGAAATTTTGGCAAAATACATTTGAGCACCTTTGAGGCCCATGTCGCTAAATTTCAGATTCAGAACGAATTGGCTCTTCAAGGAAAGTACCAGTGCATCAGAATTAGTAGAAAATCCACTACTATTTGCAGCAATTGCATTCACCAAATGGCCCTAACCACTTATGGGCTGGAATTTCCATCAGAACTTAAACAGTTCAGCAGTTGAACAGCTCAGAATCGAATTTGAAATTTTAACAGAAATATGCCTGAAAACTTTAACAAATATCTTTGTGATTACTTTTATGATTCTTGTATGAGTTAACCCCTCACGGCGTGAAAATCTGGGCATTATGTCGTGTTTTCAGGGCAAACTAAAGCGATCCCTTGGAACAACCGGAAACCTGGTTGAAAAGATGAACTAAAGTTCAGAGCTTGCATTAACAGTAACTTGCCTAAATATTTTTTGCATGTATATCCAGTAACAATTAAATACGTTAAAATGTTTCTTGAAACTTTACCGGTGCAGCATTTTTAAAACTTTAACCATTCATTATTCTGAGTAAGGGCAAAATTGACACAAAATCCAAACAAATGAAAAATGACTTGCAAAGTTCCAATGTATAAGACTTTTAGTGCTAAAAATAGACCATCCCCTAGACTTTGTGACATTCATCATGACTAAGGAGGTTTGAGCTTGCAAACCCATAGCAAGGCCAAAATTCTAAATTCTGAACAAAACATAGTACAAAATGATTCATTGAATATGCTCACGAATGTTTCAATCAGAGTATGTCCTTTCCCACCCTGACTGGTTGGAATGGTCAATACTTAATACACCAGTGCTCACATACAGTATATATCAACACGCATGCCCTTGTTTCTTTAGTGTGTGTGAAGTTGACGTGAGGTAGCGCGCTGCGTAAAGATTATCAGTGCACAAGCAGATGGGAGCGAGGGCCATGAAACAGCGGGGCTTGGCTCTGCTTTATTGTTTATCTGTTGTTTATGGGCCAGTGTTCAGCTTTAATTACGACACTAAATTAAAGCTTAATAGGCACTTAGAAGGAACGCGCATACCTAAACACACATTCACACCAATGATGACCATCTCTTGTTTCACCGAGTTGTTGAGCAACTTGATTCCAAAACGTAATATTATATTTCATTAGTTCCTGTCATAATATTACAATATTACTCTCAACTTTACTGTAATGCAATGCACCACATCTGTGTTACCTTTCTGATTTCCACCAAAACAGCTGCGTCATTCAAACGTATGACATTTAACTGTTTTACGCTGGTGATAACAAGACATTGCCAACAAAAAATGATAATCATCTTAATAGGCCTACTTTCCTTTGATCTTTTGTACCTTTTCACACCATCAAACAGTGACTTTTTGCTTTTTATTCTTTTGCTGCCAAAAACATGTAGTTAGCTAGTGCTATGTTAGCTGTTGATGTTTGCTGACTGAGTTGTGATGGCTAGCTTTTCTGGTGATTGTTGTGAAATACCTGAATGTGTGACCCTAATGTGTTTGTGACCTTGTGTTGTACGATATGTAACATGAATTTTTGAGCGTGGCAAAAATGGCGCCCAGAGACACGCTTCGATGTCGGGCGGGATTATCCCCTCGTCTACTATATAGGAACTTGAGCGCCTTTGTTCGCATCAATGGTTTTCCAGTGCAATTGTGAGTTACTTAGTTATTATTACTTGGCCCGAGCCTGTTAGCTCATGAGCTAGCAGGTGGCTAGCGCCTCACTTTGTGGCGTGGAAAGCCCCGCGACGACCCAGTGGGATATATTTCAGCTACCGGAGGCTTTAAGGAGATATATGTTCGCGGCTAAAACGTGTGTAGGCATAAAAAAAAGACGAAGCAGCATATTTTTCAGCAGGCTGTGGTATCACACGTTTAGTGGACACGCCTACAATGTTTGAGAGCAGTGATAAGGGCTGATTTATCATAACTTTGAAGCCTCATTTTACACGTGGCCCTTTTTTTTTTTTTTTTTTTTTTTTTTTAAATCATTCACGTTTGGCAGGTTTTTTAACAACACTCTTCTTTGTGATGTGTCAAATTAAGAAGACTTGTTTATTTTCACTTTAGAACAGCCTGGGAAAACGTTGCTTCTGTGGAAGCTAGCTCTCTACGTTGCAACCATGCTACTGAGAAATGTAGTTACAGTAGTTACAACACAACTGCCCAACACTGGCTATAGATTACAATAAATAGTCAGTTTGTATGTTGTTTTGCTCAATAATGTTAATGATGTCAGTTCAACTTTACAACCACACAGTAAAAATAGCATTTACTGTATACACGTGCACACCTACCGAGAGCTGCTTTCATGATTTACATCTACTTCATCCAACATGTGCATTGACGGTGACTTAAAAGCCAGACAATGACAGTAAGGTACAGTACAGGGATGAATACAATATCGATCTCTCTCTCTCTCTCTCTTTCTCTCTCTATCTATCTACAGTTAGGCTGCGTAGGAAGGCGGAGCTTTAAAGAAACCCAAGCAAGACGTAAAGGAGTAATACATTGCTGACTGAGTGAACACAATTTAGGGGTAAAATCTTAGAGGAATTGCATCCGTAGTGCATTGATTTGCAATACTTTTGCAACGCGTTAGTCGACACTGCAGGTGACCGCAGCGCAAAGGGCCTCGCGGAGTAGGGGTGGGGGGGGGCCACCCCAAGAGCTCACCGCACTCCCCGCGGCGCTCGTTCACACAAATATACCACAGCAGCATCAGGCTGTGCACTCTCCCTCCCCTTTCCTTCCCTCCCCTTCCGCTCCATCCATCCCGGCCCCCTCTGGGGAGTCAGTCTATCCACAAAAGCGTGGGGATTGTTCAATTGTGGAGAAAATGCTACAAAATGCTTTCTGCCCCCCGCCCCTTTTTTTTCTCAAGCTTTCGCTCACCACTCAAGATGTCAACGTGGATTTGGCCTTCATGCATAGCTAATAATTACAAGTGTGGACTTGATGCCTTCCTACCTTTCTGAATTAGCTTTTACGCGTTCATCTCTTAGTATGTTGGAGGGTGTTTGTCAAATGTGCAGTCAGCGTTGCGGCTGTAACACACAATTGCGGGCACCTCGCTAGGAGAGTAGCACACATTCATCACGTTTAACTCCCTGCCACTGATGTTGCGAGATAAGCTTGGGCGCCTTCCAAAAAGACTGTTAATCAAAATGATGTGCAGGGCAAGGCATGAGCCGCTGACTTTATTGTGCGCGCCGTCCGATCCACTTCATGTCTGTTTATCTACACACAACTGTTTTGAACGCACACACATGCGGGCGTATTTAGAAATATTAATACTTCTATGTGGCTTTTGGGCTATGTCATCATAAAGACACAACTTTCCGGATTGTCGAAATGGAACTTCCAAAACATTTTTTTACACATCTACTTGTATGTCGTTATCTTCACTGAACATTGCCGTTTTTATTTTTTGTTTGTTGTTTTGTTAACTTTAGAATTAAGTGTAATATCATGCCAACCTCACTCGATAAATACACCAACAAGATTCAACTAGTTATCCTTCTTTTTTGAGGGGTCAGGGTAAATGCTTCCAACTGGCTAACATTGCATGCACTTGACAGTTGGCTGGATACCTTTTTTTTTTTTTTTTTTTTTTTAAATATATGGGGTTATGCCAGTGATGTGGACTACAGTGGGGTTAATTTAGAATTAAAAAAGAGAATAATGCTTTTTCAAACATTTTCATAATTTTTTAATATGTATTTTCATACCTTTTATGGCATTTTTACCGTAATGTTCTACATTTTCCAAAATAACGCAAGTGTTAAAATATCATTTATAAAAAAATAGGTAATTATGTAAATGTCTATCATACAGGTATTTGTGCAAGATATTTAAAAAGATTAAATATATACTGTATTTACTTTTAATATATTACTATTGTTTTTTACATTAGTTACAGTAATTTTATAATGTCTATCAGCAGTACTTACATTTTTTTTCAGCATTTTTCATTCTTTAAAACACATTTCACCCCATAATGGCATGGCGATATTTACCACAACCAAAATCATACAGATAAATAGAGTGCACTGTATGTAATCTATTAGTAATGTGGGCTGCCATTGTAGTGCGACGTCCGACTCCATTTTGGTTAAGTCGGAGGTGTATGAATTCTTCACGAGTTTGTTTTTCCCCATTTTCTTGAACTCAGTACAGGTATTAAAAATGTGTGTCTTGCCAGAATTTTAACTGACTTGTACGAGCGTGGCTTCCGTTCCTTTACCGTTTGCCAATAAACAGCTCCTGGAGGAGGTGGCGAAACACGCTCACACACTTGTTTAATTGTTTTTTGGCACGGCTTCAGAGTGACACTCGACGCTGAGACTCGGGAGGTGAATTGCGCTGGCAACGAGCATCCCGAGGCCCCCTGTACACCAGAGGTCGTGTAGAGGAGGAGTGCACTGAATCGTGCTATCCAAGGGTGCCCAAACTTTTTTCTCCATGGGCCGCATACAAAAAAATTGAAGGATACAAGGGCCACTTTGACATACATCAAAGCAGTGTTATATTATTATTATTAATGTGATACAGCATGTTCACAAATCGGTAAACTATTTTTGCTTTTGAAACTAAAATATATTTATTCACCAGGGCATTATGAGAGAAATGTAGTTACTATTTTAATTGTAAATTTCGAAAAGCTGTATGTAGAGCAATTCTATTAGTAATAGTTGTAGTAGTCAGAGTCGTTTCTCAGCCCTTTCTCAACCGCCACACGTTTAACCCTGCCTACATGCCACTTTTCTTTTCTTTTTTAAATAGTGTTGTCAACTATGTCTAATATTATTTTTCGTTTACAGTGGTACCTGGACTTACAAGAGGCCAAGTACTTGCTTCTAGCTGTTTATTGCCTCCCCAAATTGAAGTTTACTTTAAAAATAAACATAACACAAAGAGAATTACACATTGTGCATTTAACAAAACCACCAAATCTGCTAGCCTAGTGCTAACACACAAGGCAAAAGCCATACACGGCCTAATAGAACTAGCATCTATGTCATTGTGATTAAAAACCTTTAAAAAAAAACATACTTGAAGACAAGCAGAACCAACACATGCTGACAGAGCATGAAACAATATTAACAGGCATATATTCTTTATCCTCTGTGAGAAACAACTAAAATTACAGTGAGATGTGACAGTCTTCCTCTGTGTTTCATTATCAAATCTACATTTAGTATGTCTGTACAGCATGTATTCTTCTGTCCCCTGGTGGCCAAGGCACACACACCAGAATGAGCAGCACAATCCCCATTGATTTATCATGATGCACAAACTGTTTCTTTCTTTACATTCTATTTAGTTATGTTATCATTGTATGGTTTTATTAAGTATAATATTGTAGCACACTATTTGTTACAACATTTTTTGTTGGTGTTTTTCGGGGCGCTGGAACGGATGAATTGCATTTCCATTCATTTTAACGTGAAATGATTATTTGAGATACA
Organism: Phyllopteryx taeniolatus; assembly: GCF_024500385.1. Lineage (NCBI taxonomy): Eukaryota > Metazoa > Chordata > Actinopteri > Syngnathiformes > Syngnathidae > Phyllopteryx > Phyllopteryx taeniolatus. The sequence continues at coordinate 6,383,936 of NC_084514.1, read as the reverse complement.
AGTGTTTTAAGTTAGGAGCATGGTCACGGAAAGAATTCAACCGCTAAAAAAATGGCTGGTGGGCCAAAAATGGCTTGTGGCTTTGGACACCACTGTGCTATATGTTGCCCAACATTAGGAAAGTTTCCATTTTAGTGGTTGTTCACACGCACCCGCACACCTTTGCGTACGGTAGCTGGCAGGAGACAGGGGATGTTTCTCTTGGCAGAAAGTACTCTGTGCCAATCTGGCCGTCTTCCATCCACGCTGCCTGATCCTCGTCGTCACCCCTTTTAACAGGGGCCAAGCTGTTAAAGACCCCATTACTGCGGCGAAGCGCACATTTCGCATTTTCTCAGCGGACTAGAGAGAGCGCAGTGCAAATTTTATGTGGGAACGTATCAGGAGATAGAGTTCAGAGGGAAAGGAGGGGCAGGAGTGAGTAGTACTAGTGGTGGTGGGGCGGGCGGTGTGGTAGAATGGAAAAGGGCCAGAGTCGGGAGTCAGCGAGTGCTTCAAGCGTTAACGTAATTGCAAGAATGTGAAAAATGAGGCGGCGGGGCTCCCGAGCGGAGCGAAAGGTCAGAGCGCGGCGCACACAAAACAACTGGCTGGAGGACGGCCTCATTAGACCATTAAATCAGCTGACCCCCCCTCCTACGCCCTTCTATCCTTCCTACTTTATCTTCCGATTCTTCTCTGCTGCTTATTTGGATGCAGGTACTGACATGCTATTATTCATAGATGACGCTATCATCGTTACTTCTAACTACATTTAAAAAAAATATATGAATCGGCGTGTTTTGAACTAATTTTAGTTTTCTTGTCACACAAGTATAAAAAGTTGAACGCTATTAATATTAAAATGTAAAAAAGACTAACTTTTTTGACAAATTCGTAAAGCAACAAGTTGTTATTTCTTCCATCATTTTGTTTTTATTTTTTTATTTTTATAAAATATTTTAAAAATATTTACAATGTTTTTACTTTAACTTTTTAACTTTAAAATCGTAATTTTTTTTAAAAAGAAAATATATATTTTTAATTTTGTTCAGCAACAAGGCATTTAATTTTCTTACCTAGTTTTGTTTTTATTTTATAATTTACAAATTATTTTTAAAATGTTTTTAATTGCTTTAATTTTTTAAAAATACATACATTTTCTTTTTCAATATTTGTATTTTGTCAGCCCTGTAAAAAAAACAAAAAAATAAAAATAAAAAATGGACCAGTGATTACCGTATTACGAGTAGCAGAATTATTGACACACAATGTGACTCTCTTGGAGAACCCACTAATGACAAATGCGTAGTGAGGTCATATTCTTTTTTTTTTTACTTTAGTTAATTAATTAAGTAATTAACGACAGGTGGATCGGCGCAGCATCTGCAGTGATGCGGACTTAGTATCGGTCCGTTGTGCTGAAAAAGGAGCTGAGCCGAAAGGCGAAGCTCTCGATTTACCGGTCGATCTACGTTCCTACCCTCACCTACAGTCACGAGCTGTGGGTCGTGACCGACAGAACAAGATCCCGGATACAGGCGGCCGAAATGAGTTTCCTCCGCAGGGTGTCTCCCTTAGAGATAGGGTCTCGGCCCTCAGAACTGTGAGGCAGACGCTCTAACCAGGCGGTCACCGTGCCGCCCTTTAATACAATTATTTTTTCTTTTTTAAAATCAGTTCTCCTTCAGTTCTTTTTTATTCTACTATACTTCTATTTCTTCTAAAAGTAATTATCATACAGGTGTAAAAAAATATTATTATTATTATTATTATTGACAGGCAATGTGAATGAGATGCTGGCCCGGCGCAAAGTGCCATACCGTAACTGTCTTTGGCCTCGTATCGATCGTCTGTTACTGGATACGGTGCGGATAGGAGTCGATAAGTGCTCTGTGGATTACAGGTCACTTGTACTTATGTGTGTAAGATAATCAATAGGCAGTGCATTTGTTTCTCTCTGGCTTTCCCCCTACCCGTCCCATCCCCATTGCTCTCTGTTTCTGCACAGAGCATTCATCCGCTCTGCTGCAAAAGATGGCAACATCGACCACTCTTCTAGACACTGTTTAGAAACATTATAATTAAAAATATGAAAATTATTTTTGTTGTCTTTAGCCTTTGAAGCGATACAATGCAGCAAAATGCTTAACTTACAGTATTATCAATGCTTCCTGCAAGTACAAAGTTCATTTTATGTGAAAACGTACATAGGAAATTGGTGTTAAGCACAGTGTTAAATTCACCAATTATGATGAAATAACTATTTTTCCAACATTTTGTCACCATCAAGAGCATGTACAAAAAAGTGATTTGTTTTTGTTCTTTTGTATACAATTTTGTATTCTAGCGATATATATGTATATTTAAAAAAATAATAATTTTCCTGTTATTGCTAAATGGTCAATTCAAAATGTTCTCACTAGCAATTTATGTTCATCACTGCACCTTTTTACACCATTTTTGACATTGTGCCAAACCATATATGCAAACATATCATCCAATAAAAATTACGCATCTCCAAGCCTGCATTTTGTTTGTCTTTCCTTTTTTTTTTTTTTTTTTTGGGGATCTGAAAAACAACAAAAGTGACTTCTCTTTGATTTTGGGACAAAAAAAACTCAAAATAGAGATACTTGCTTTTCATTGGACACTGACAATTGCCAAGAACATGGTGGAAATCTGGCATGTAAAATGCAATATTTTCAACAAAAGGGTACACATAATGTAATAGTTATTGTTTTTTAAAAATTACTGTATTGTAAATAACCGTTAAAATTTCATTTTAATACCAATTAAAGTCGGAAAAATATTTTCTGGTATAAAATCTGGCAAAAAAAATCTCACTAAATTCTTCAAAAATGAAAAACCCTCCATAATAGGATCAATAACATTCCCCATGGTCCTAGCCAAGCGATCTCGTGGTCCTGAGGCCCGACTAGTCGCGATGCGGGTGACCACAGAGGTCTGCGGTTGGGTAATGGCTCGTGAGAGGTGGTCTCAAAGCGGCAGAGTGCACCATCCGTCAATACATTTGATCACTTATTGGCAAAACGATACAACAGCCACGCTTGCTTCCACTATCTAGTGCATACCAAGAGTCTGTTTGAGGGTTGAGACGACGTGATGAAATTTCCTGCAAAGGCCTGGACACAGCCAGAAGGCTCACACAATCACGTACATACGCACACTAATACATAAGTAAATCCACATTTTAGGCCCCACTCACGTGATAAACAATTTTATCCAGAGTGAACACGTTTTTTGATCGTGTCAGAATTGACACAGAGCGTGACGAGCGAATGGAGACAGATATCTCTGACTGGCGCACACTATCTGTAATGCATTCCAATACGTTTGTTTTGAAACGCTTTATTCCCATTTGGCAGGTTGTGTGGTAGATAACACTGAGGCGTAATTAGAGGCTGTTGTGTGCAGCGAACTTAATGTTGTTGTTGTTGTTGTTTTTTAATGTGAGAGAGAACTGGCAGAAATGCACTATGAGTCACCGGCTTTTGTTCGAGCCTCGAAATAGTAACGTTTCTGGAAAGCCCTTTTTTTCCGAGTGCATCGCTCATGTTTGACTGTAACAGTGGATAAGCGCCTTCATTTTTAGATGTGACTGTGTTTACATGGATGCCAGTCAAAAGAAGGGATAATCCAAACATGCACAAGGAGAGACCTGGCTTGGGATGTCATCACAAGTGTTGGCAATGCGCGAATAAAAAGCCCTACGTGTTGATGATGATGCTCATATACAGTGGAAAATCTTAGGTCCAATACCGTCCAGAATTTTTTTCCCCATTGGAAATAGTGGAGATTGAAATAATCTGCTTCAGGGTCAGACTGTAAACCCTTTTTTAACAGTACAGGCAACTTTTTTTTAACTAACATTTTAACATTCTTAACTGACATACAGGTGTTTTAATGATAAATGTTGATGAGTTGTGTGGTTGTTTTTTTCCTTAATCATCATACAAGCATTAAAAGTTGATTACTATGGATATTAAATTCAATATATATATATATATATATATAATGACAAATGACAGTCGTGTCGCTGAACTGGTGCACCTCACATACACTATATATATTTTTTTTTAAATAAAGTAGAATTTTTTTTAATTCTTTGTTGCGCAACTAAACAATGATTAATTGTTACGCAAGTGTGAAAAAAAATGTAACATTGAAAAGCACAAAAAACATTCTCAATTTCTGTGACAAATGACAGCATAAGATGGTGAGATGAATCTCTGACGCGCCTCATGTATTTAATCATTAAAAATAATAATTCATTGAATTAGCATGGGATTCCATTCAGTTTTTCACTTTTTATTTTAAATAAGTACTGTACTCACACTGCTAGTACTATATTAACTAGAGTTAATATTAAATCTAAAACCCAACACACGTAGTCCTAACTTCAAGTTCAGAAAAGGAAAATAAGGTGAGTCACGTTTGGTCGAATTTGAAATTGTGCGTCCTTCGGGTTCCACTGTATATGAAGGATACATACAGTAGTATACGGTAGTATGTAGTATACAGTACATATCAATGAGCGTGTCAGTGTTATTGTGTCTCGGCATGGGACTCACCTTGTTCGCTGCTGTTGTCGCCGCTCTGCGACGCGTGGCCCCCGCTGGAGGGCCCCGGCGTGCCGGCCGAGTGCGTGGACGTGGCGTCGTCGTGGTCTCTCCAGGACGCCGGGTTCTGAGGTTTTCCAAACGAGAGAACCAGGAACACAGACACAGAAGAAAGAGAGGAAGACGCTATGAGTGACATGTAGAAAGAGCTACAGCACGGATGGGCAAAGTAGTATCTAGAGAGATAGATAGCTAACTAGCTAGCTAACTAGATAGATGGATACATAGCTAGATAGCTATCAAGCTCGGCCTTTTGGCGTCACCAAGTTGTAGAGAGCCTTTGAGCCTCATACTGTAAGTTACAATGTATCTTTGAGAACAATTCTTTCCTTTGTTGCGACATTGACATGAAAGAAAATCTTGCCATGTTGAAGCCGAGCATTCCTGAACTTATCGCTGTGAGCCAACAACAAACGTTACATTGATTTGGGTTTCGAGTGAAATTCATAATTAGTTGTTTTTGTTCCTCAAACACATTGAGTTTGAGCACTGATTTAATATATGCCTATGTTATGAATTTGGGGGCGGGGGGGGTTAAAAAAAAAAAAATCACATTTTATTTTTCCAGTTAGTGTTTGGTGAGTGTACAACAAGGTGAGGAGCCACTGTTCTATTTGAACTGCTCCCTTTTTGGCTGGGCATGAGTCCACATTGAATTAGACTTGGCACCACATATCTATTGTGTTTTTGTTTACTCTTTATTAATTCAAGTCAAATTTTATCTTACAAGTTGCTGTATGCAGAACGGATGTTGTTGTTATTTATATAATCCTGGACAAATGCCCTTTCATTTTATTTTTACTGTAGTACTTACTAAATGACAATAAAGATTGGTTTTGCCTTTTACATTCACATTATCCTCTTCTACAAATTTAAAAATCAAATGTGGCCCTTGAGCACAAAAGTTTGCAGACCCCTGATCGACAGGCTGCCAGCTAGCACAACACACGCGCACATGAACACACACACACGCACACACACACACACACACACACACATACATACACCCAGACAAACAAAAAACAAACATCCACTGCAGCATCTGGCAATCAGTCAAAATTGTGCAATCAAAGAACTTTATTTATGCATGGGAATAGAACACTTGCAATGCGGTGTCCTGGACGATGAGCTCTGCTGAGTAAGTGTCAACATACACACACACGGTGCAGCTTTTTTTTTTTGCAGGTTTTTTTGTGTTATTGTTGTACCACTACCGAGCGAGACTTCCGCGTCAAGTGTGAAATACAGACGTAAGACGTCCAAACACACCACAGCCGCCATTAATCATTACTGCTGTCAGGAGTGAAAATAAGATATGACAGTGATTCTCCTGCTAATCTGCCAAAAATCTGCACACGCCCACAGAGGCTCACAAGGAATACACACACACGCATGACATAATGGAGCGAGAAATATAAACACGCACATGCACATATTCACTTGCATAAATGCAGGTTGAGAACTAGAATGGCACTTATTGAGAAAGCAGGCCTCAGCCAAGGCCCAGCGATAATAGTTAGCGGTGGAATGTCTCCCTCCTCGTTTAGCGGCTAATAGCTAATATTGGATGGAAGAGAAATTGAGTCAGTACGGTTTTTGTAAACTTGCTCTACTGTTAACGACGGTTGGAAATTCAAGTCGTGGTCGCTCTGGATCAACTTCACACAAATCCTCAACAAAATTCAGGGGCCTCTTCCTTGACCCAAATTTTGCACAACTCAACTAGCTTAGTAGCTTAAGTCCAGTAATGTACCTTAACCTTTTGTACATTTATTTTTTTTTTGCTGTTAATGAAGGTCAGAAATTAAATAATTTCAACGTTGCAGTTACTACTGTTCCACTCTGGTACTGTAGGTAGCGGAAATGTAAATTGCAAACAAACAAACAAAGGCAAATACATATCAGAAGTTTCTTTGATGAAATATTGAAAAGTTGTTTCAAAAACATCTGGACGCACACCTTTATCCAAACCTTCAACTGAATCTAATTGTTGCTTCCTTGTCCCACATGGATATTGAATAATTTAGACCAGCTAGCTTAGCGGATGTGTAATACTGTATGTGAGTGAAACCGAGCACGAAGTTTTGTAAACTTGTTTTACTGTTAATGAAGGTCATAAATTTAATCAGACATACGTTGCGGTTGTAAACCACATCCACCTCCACTTCACTACTGTATGTGGTGGATTACAAACTGGTTATGAAAGGCCAAACAAATGAATCAGCCAGGTCCGTTTTTATCTTTAATAGTAAATTTATGACAATAATAGTAATAATAATGATAATAATTTAAACCCAGCAAATTTTTACACATCCTCAACTTAATTTTTGACTCTTTCCTCAACTCACATTGAATTCGGCCAAGCAGTTTTTGTATAAACCTGCTATATGTGGTTATATTTAATAAGCACCAAACAGTATATACGCATAGGAAAACAGGAAGTATCCATTTGTAAACGTGTTCTACTATTAATGAAGACTGTAAATTTCATTTTGTTTTGAACATGACAGCAACAAGTCGTACCTTGCAGTCGCTATTGTTCCACTGTAATGAGCATTGCAAACTGGTTGACAACTATGACTGTAGTTTTTTTAAACAATAAAAAAAACATTTTTCATCTCCCAAACTTAATGGCTTCTTCCTTGGCTTACATGGAAATAGACCAAGCAGTTTTCGTGGAAACCAGCTAGCTTAGTAGCCCACGTGTAATACTGTACGTAAGCAAGTAAGAAGACATGCCCGAAAGTTCTTCATTGACATTTTCATATGAATTCTCACCAAAATTGAAAGACTTATTCCTTCTGTAAAACAGCTAGCTTAGAGGTTATAGCGTAAACATGCACATAAGAATTAACCGAGCAGGAAACCGGCAAGTGAGTAAATGGATTGTATTTCTATTTAAAATTCAAATTCAATCGTATTCCAATCGTGAAGATGACTCCTAAATCCGAAATTGTGTGTAATTGTTCAAATACGGCACTGATGGTAAGGCGCGTTGCCAAATGGTTTTTAACTGGCAAATAAATGAAGAAAAACAGGTATGTCCATAGTTTCATGGCCATTAAGGGACACTCACCAAAATGGCCCATGTACTGTATTGCCCCTTCACATGAAAATCAGAAAAGCCTTCGTGCCCATGTGCAAACTGGCTTTTCCCCCCCATTTGCCGCTTCCCTCCTTCCCCGGCCCACGAGGAAGCCGGCTACTCCGGCTGTTACAGGAAAGGCTTTATCAGTGCCACATGACGGCAGGCTCGGGGTGGAATTTCCTCCACCGTTTCAGACTGACCGATGGCGTCACTCGCCAAAAAATCGAGAGCCGATACCGTCGGGATGTCGCAAAAAAAAAAAATAAATAAATAAAGGAGCCTGGCGACTTAAATTCAAATGTGAGGCTGACAGTGCTCGGGGGCCCCTGACAGAGGACGGCCCCTTGTGCGGAGCCCAAAGTAAACAAACACGGGCCTGCACCGAGACTTCCCACAAACCTCAACACACTTCTCAGTTCCCGCTAGGCCATTTTTTACTCCTTCCTTAGACACATGTATACATTTGCAAACAAGTACAATACCGTACATACAGCATACTAGTCCTTTTTTTTATCATATTGTCTAAATTGAGGAGGCGGCATTGCCTGCGCTGGAGTGAGCTGTCCTGAAGGAGGACGATAGTGTGAAGTTTTAGCGGGAGGAAATGGAGGCTATGAGACGAGCGGCTGCCGGACTCCTCTGGGTGCCGGGTCCTGTTGTGCAGAGAGCGAGCGAGGGTCTTTTTATCTATTAAAGGGGGGGCGCAAACGACTACACAAGGCCCTTGAACGCCCCCGCCGCCCTGCATTCAAGGCTCTCTCAGCGTCAGCTGTTCACCGCATGGCGCTGGGTGAGAAAAAAAACAAAAAAAGAGAGAGACAGCTTGGAGTGTTACTCACGAGAGAGGCGCGACAGTGAAGCCCCGTGCAGGGGTTTTGGGCCCTCTAGATTGAGCCCAGGGGGGAAATGGTTGGCGCCTCAGTTCACTTTCTGGGCCATTGATCGACAAACGCTCGGATACACTTCACTAAAGTCTGCTGTCAGGGAGTTCATAGAGCTTTCATAACAGCTACTTCCAAGTCATTTTCAAGCACTTTTCAAGCTTGGTTTTCATTGGGTTGAAACAATTTTGTGTATTTTCTTGGCAAAGGGCGCTTTGATTGAGTTGGCATCCACTGAAAGCACGTACCATATCTCCGAATGTGACTCTATGGTTCGTATGCACAGTTGAGAAAGGGAAAATTGCTGACTAAGTGGTAATAATACAAAATTTGGTCGCATAAAATCAACTTAAAAGGGACATAAGAACACCGCCGTGCAATGAAAACCATGCGACTCCAAATTTCTTGACAGGTCATACAGGTTGCGTGCAGCTACTTTCCAAAGCAATTTAAAGCAATTCTGCAATAACTTTTGAAGCTTTTCCCAGCTTCTTTAATAGGTTTTCATTGTGTTGAAGCTATTTTGTGGATAGGGAGTCACTTTGATTTATGTTTGTTTTAATAAATACAACGTCTCTTGATGAACATGACCTCGTCTGCATATACAACTGTCGTCCGTTGATGGGCATGTTGCTGTTTTTGATTAAACATTCAAGCACCCGTGGGAATGCTGCATAGAAGACGGATGCTTCCCAAAATAATCTTCATAACGTGAGGGATGAAGGGCAACTTGCATGTAATTAAGCAGCGGCGGGCTCAGCAGGGGGGTTAGAAAATGACCGGCTTCCACTCGGGAAAACTGAAAGTTGGCCGCACTCGAGTGAGCCCTGTGCTCTCTGCGGCCTTAATGCAACCAATCGATGAGACTTAATTCACCTATGATTGTGGGACTAATGTGTCATTTTTAATGGCGTAGCCACTGAATTAAATTCAAAGGCAGACTGCAGTTAATGGGGTTCAAAGGAAATGATAGCTTTTGTTTTTGCTATAATTTGCAAGACCCTGTAGATCAGAGGTTGTCAAACTATTTGGGTGCTTGGGGAAGATCTTTGTAAGGGGGAGAATTTTTTCCAGGCACCCCCTCGTAAGCCTAACACTAATTAATCATAACTATCAAATGCCATGTTCAGGTCAATATCACTATTAAGTGCCTTTGGTGTCCTCATCCTACTCACTCACTCATGCAAATGAAACAGAATAATTAAACTCTGAGGTCTTAATATTCAGTAAGATGCCAAACATTTGCACACATACCAGTACAATAAGAAGTCACTTAAAAAATGTGTCCTTCATTTTATACACCTTTTTTCATTGGATGCACAGTATTTCATTTTGGCATGTCCCACACACTGCTCTGCTAACTACAGTGTGTGTAATAAGTGGATGTTGTTAAACTAAACATGTCCACTCTGTCATTTGGTAATGGGAATCGGAGATTAAAAAAAAAAACTTTCACAAATTCAAAATATATTTGTTAAACAGTACACAGTCATCTTGCTAACTGAATCAAGGTCCACCATATGCTCATAAAATGCTACCGATAGCCAAAAATGTCACACCTGTCATTGTCCACCCTGTCAACAAGCTCACATATTTTTTCTGTTTGCATGGATTGTACATTGTATGCTAGCAGTCAATTTATACAAAGGTATGGGAGCTTGAACAATATACATTTCTAATAGCGTGACATCTACTTAATACAATGGGAATGAGGTTCAATGGAAAATCTCAGTTTTTTGAGGTGAAGTGGAGAAGCCAAAGTCATCTTGCGGTGATATTGACTCAAGAATTAAAATGTAACCTACGTATTATTGAAGGGGGAAAAAATGGAGAAAAAAGGCATTATCTTACATTTTTCCAAGATAAACTTGTAAAATTATCACAATAAAGTCGAAGATAAACAATGGGAGAGTCATATTCTAACAATTTAAAAATTAGAACTTTTTGTAATTTTACGCTTTTTAGTCTGGAGAAGAAGCTTTTATTTTCTAATAGGTCTATATTCTGAAATAAATATCACGTTTGTTCTTGGAAAAAAAGGGACTTTATTCCTGTAATAACGTGCTTTTTGTTCTGAACGAGTTGATAAGTTTATGTGATGATACGTCACAATCATAGCACAGCTTTTAATTGACCCAAAGCTAAATAAAGGAGAAGTAATTAGTTATTTTCTTATTTTTGTTTTATGTGTGCCCATGTACAGATATTCACTTTTATAAATGATAGAACCTAAAAATGTATTGCAAATTATTTTCTGAACACCCCCCCCCCCAAGCTACAGCTCGTGGACTCTTGGGAGTCCGGGAGACCTAGTTTGAAAACCATTGCTTTGTTTGCCTCCTATTGACCACAACGCAGCATGAGCCAACGTTCATAACTACAATAAAAAACATTTTAAATACCTTTTATTTCACCTGTAATCCATAAACCTGCCTGCGAAACACATCACAGCGCACGTTGTAACTTTGTGCGCTCAACAAGGCGACAAAAGCCCGCTGCTCCTTCCCTCATAAATTATTTACGGCGCCCCCTCTCCGAGAGGAGGGCGCAGCGGCGGCATCAGCATCATCAGACGCCGCGCAAACACAAACATACACAAGCATTTTGTCGGGGGCCCTGTGGGTGTGATAAAGTTCAAACAAGTTGTGCGTGTCAGCCAAATAGTCAATCTACACAACAAGCGAGCGCGAAGCAGACGCTATGCACGATAACACCAAAAAGGGCATATACAGGGAATGTGGTGCGAATATTCCCCGAAGAAAGGGTGTAATTAAGAGACAAACGCACTCTGCGCTAATTGTCTTAAAAAGCGCAGGAGGGAGATGGAGGAAAATGGCAGCGTGCAAACACGCAACGTACTGAAGGGGGAAAAGATGCAAAAAGGAGCAAAGTCTCAGCGGGGTTGCCTTTTCCTAGCATAATACAAGTTTTAATTACACTGGTGCCTTAACTTTTAAAATTCATCTGATCTGAGTTACCGTTATCCATTCAAGCCCCACAAAAAAAAAACTTTTTGCCATGTTTTTTTTTTTTTAGATATATAAGAAAAATAGCCCTCTACATCATTGTACTTTATCCACACAAAAAAAAAAAACCTATCGTAATTACATGATCGAATAGAATGTAAAGAATTAAACAATTTAGGCATCATGATTTCATGCTTCAATGCCCGTTGACATTGTCTTCCTTCTGGTGTGCGTTCCTTGGCCGGTATATTACAGAGAATCCATAATATATGAATACTTAGTTTCACAACCAAGTGACTCAGTAAGATGCAGTAAAATTAGTTTTTTTGCAGATGATAAAAATAATATATGCCTTTGAGTATTGTTATATCGTCTGTCTACATGTGTGGCTACATTCTTTGTGTTCACATATCAATTGTTTAACGCGTCATAACACCGCAACATTTTTCACTCTTCGTTGGACCGTCTATTGCATTTTGCATTGCGTGTTAGCATTAAGCGAGCTGACTTTTGTACATTTGATGAAATACACAATGTGTAATTCACTTTATGTTTAGCTTGACAACAAACTTCAACTGGGAGTGACAATAAACAGCGTGCAGCAAACGCTTGGCCTCTATTTTTTATTTTTATTTTTTTAATAATTGTTGACTATCTGCTAACTCATAAATCCAGGTGCCACTGAGAAACCTGTAATTTCTATATATATAGTGTAATTTAATGTATAGTGTAATTTCTATCCAGAGAAACCTCTGAATAGAAATTACACCGACATAGGAAAACATCTGACGACTCAATACATTAGAAGCAATACACATGCATTAATCTTACCAGACATATGCTACCAGACTGTAAATACACAATAAATGACATAGCACATATTAATGCCTGCAATACTTCACAAATGCCCCAGTCAAAACCTGGAACACATTATAATTGACCTAACATGATTTCCTATGGGAAAATTGTTTTGAAATGTGAACTTGGGAGTCAACCAGTGTCAGATTGTTTTCCACTTTGGAGGGTCAATTGTAATAATAAAAGAAAAAAAGAAGGAGGACAAATCCCTTGTCTTGCATTTCCAAACACTTCGCTCCGCCTGCATCCCTTGAAATTTCGGCTAAAATTGATTTAGCGGCGTCATTGAATTTCCCTCGAATTCCCCTGAAAGCTGCAAGGGAAACATGGAGGGAGGGAAGGGAAGGGAAGGACGATGTGCATGAAGAGGTTATAGGGATCCGGTACTGATCATGAACAGAACCGCTGACACGCCAGAAACACACACACGCACAAGGGATCATTAATCATAACACCGGCTGACATTTCAAGACGCATCTTGCCAAACAATGTAAACACATAGGAGGAAGGGAGGGCATAATTACATCAAGCTCAAAAAAGTGTAGATGCGCCCCTATTGAGTGTTATACCACTAACACCTTCAGTTATGAAGAATAATAAACGCGTTCCTTATCCTTGCGGCTAATAATTCATCGTGGTTGTGTTCTGACAAGACAGGACAAACTTTCTCCGAGGGCAACTTTTCACCGCACTGGTTGTGTGTAATTAAAAAATAAAAATAAAAAAAAGAATGCTTTGAAAAGAGGAGATTAAATTCGCAATTAGATACATTTTTTTTAAAATTGAATTCCCAAAAAATAATCTGAATCAAATGTAATAGAGATGTGAACAAATATAATGCCCTGTGCAGGACAAAATATTAGGAAGAGCTCCCAGTATGATGCAGTCTACAACAGTAATAATGATCCTGTATTGTTTTGTTTTTTTTAGGGTTTTGCAGGTGTACCTAATATTACATCACTCACCCACACACCACAAATTACAGCCTTCCAAAATTACCCCTAAATAAATCAACACCTCTCTTCAAACACGTTCAATAAAAAGTTATTATTATAATGATGACGATGCTCGAGAGGATTCGCTGGACAAGTGACGTGAAGAGACGTCTGTAATTACCCTCAAATGTTGTTGTTTTTTTTGTTTTTTTTTAAGAAAACGAGATCATATACTGTATAGACGTGCGTCGTATATGTTGTACCGCATACGACCTTGTGTGTGCAACAAGTGAGTAAAGCCTCTCGCTCTCTCTCTCTCTCTCTCTCTCTCTCTCTCTCTCTCTCTGTCAGTCTCTCATTCTCTCTCGCTTGCAGCCATGATGATTAGATATGGCTCCCAACAGGCCCTGGGAGCACTAATCAAATAGGAAACGTAAGGTTAGACGGCACTGGATAGCAACACAACGCCGGATAAAACGGTGCGCCGTTTAGTTTACTTGACAACGGTCATTTTGGACCCTGAAATATTGGAAAAATAGACTGCAAGGGAATGTTTTTGAAGAGAAAATCATAACCATTTCTGTCTAAATGCAAAAAAAAAACGGCTTGCTTTTTAGCTAGGCACCCCCTTCAATACCCCGACAGAGTTAGCGCACCCCTGCATTATTTACCGAATTCTATCGTATAAAGTATTCAAAACAATGTCTTTTTGCACTTCGTCAACCTAGCAGTTTCCCCAAAACTTTTTAAGCCACGCACCTCTTTAAAGTCCTGACAGATTTTTGATGAGCACTTGGGACTTTTATTTGACTGTTGGTCATTGTGGTGTTACTTGGAGGGCAAAGTATTTTTTCAGTGGTACGTTAAAAGAAAAAAGACATGTAAACGTGTAATCATTATATCTGACCATGACATCATCGCCCACCTGGCAAACAGTACATACTAGAGGTTTTGGTTGTACCCTATGAACCAGACCCTGCATGTACTATTGCAACACTTGACTGAAGCTACAAGTGAGCTCACCGTGTCTTAACCAGTTCCCTGCCTGTTGCAGAAAATCCAATGTAAACAGCATCACCCCCACACCCCCTGCCTAAAGCTACCTCCTCCCCTCTATTTTTTTCCTTCTCTTTCCAGCCATGCAGCGTCAAGATAAGCAACAGCGTAACCTCCATGGGAACTCCTATCTACCTCCCTGAGGAAAGATCTCCAAAACAAAGCAGCGAGAACCCCGCAAGGTCCTAAAAAGTAAGACGGCACTACAAATCATTACAACCGAGTATATTCAGACCCTTTCAGTTGTGTTTAATTAAATGTAGCGCAGAAGAACGGAGTGAAAATGTCATTAAGGGAAGACAAAAGAGCACGTTTAACGCCTCTATTTTACCTCGTTTTCCACGGGATGGGGTTTGTCTAAAGGGGAGGGGGTTAAGTCCTGGGTGGGCTCCACAGGGCACATACAGTCACCAAATCAACAGTGTCAGCGAACGCCTCTCATCCCCTTTTCTCGCTCCACGGTAATCCAATCACGCCAAAGACAATGCTGCATTCAAGTGTAAATAAAAAGTGCGCCTTCTTGCGATGCTGTCAGGTATGAGGAAAGGGCAGAAGGGGGGTGGGGGGGAAAGGATGCGGTAAGAAAAAAAAACATGAAAACAAAGGCACCCTGCTCATCATCTCCACTAAAACCAACTTTCACCACATGAGACGCTGGCGGCCAGGGGGGGCATCGCCGATTAAAAATGCAAAGCAGAGAAAAGTGGACGTGAGATTCCGATTGGATTTAATTAGCATATCCAGCTATCAGCCGGGCTCCTCTCCTGTAAAGCAGGGGATGGAAATTAATTGGTAAACAGAGCCAAATGACGAATTAATTAAATGTAATGCAAGTAGGGCAGGATTTGCTTCACATTGGTTGTTTTTTTTTTGGAGGCTTTTTTAGGCTCTCATGTTTGACAAATGTTTACATCGGTGTTTATTGCTCTGCCGTTAGCATCAAAATCACCTTTTTAGTCAAAGTGGCTGCCATAAAAAGTTCACCAGTGCCACAACGGCAGAATAAATCCCTCAAAGTTTAAATACCCGATGAGTAAAATGACTGCAAGATGAATGACGTCCTGCCCCTGTTCATTTTTACGGACATATCTCATTTTCCGGGTACACTTTACAATAGAGGTTAATTGAGTGTTTATAAACACTAATAACAATGTAATAAATGCTTTATAAATGTTAATAAACATGACTGCGTTCAACAACATCTTACAGGCTCACTATTTGATGACTTGATGCCCTTTATATGTCAAATCATTAAAATCATTCTAAATCAGTTCATACTATATTGGAAGATTTTTGCACAGTTTTTAAAAATTATATTAACAATGCACCATTAAGTATTACATACTTATGTCTCATTGGATTTAATTATTCCTTTCACATTATCATAATTATCCACCTAATAGTGAAATGTTTTCATATCCATTTTGACCAAGTAAAATTATTTGCCCTGAAGTGATTACAGTAAGCATTGACTCACCGTTCGGCAAGTTTATGCTTGGGACACGCGCTATACTTTCTTGAAATGAGTTGATGTCATGTCAAACTGATTTATTTTAAGTGTACAAAAATAATAACGTAGAGGTGTCGTATAATGAGATTTGGAATTAATAAATCAGTCATGCTAATAGTGGGTGCATTATTTGGCAAGTTGATGGTAGGGCCGCTGAAGTAACATGTTTAACTAATAAATCAGCCAAGCTAAATGTACTGTAGGTCCATATATATATATATATATATATATATATATATACATATGTTACAAAGCCTTATTGTAAATTCTAATCACTGCAAATATTTCTCCACTTAAATATGTAAAATATAAAACAATGGCAGGCTTCATTTGGGCACTTTTTGTACAGAGGGCCACAATATGGCCAAGCTTGACTGCACTGAATACACTTCAGTGTGTGTGCGTGTGTGTGTGTGAGTGTGTCTTGCTGACAGATGCGAGCACAGTAGTGATTTTGCATAATCTGCTTCATATTGAGCAAGTGACTTTGTCGCGAGCTAAATGTGAATTTTATGAAAATAACTCACACGCATGGACTAAAATAACAATACTAATAATAATAATAATAATAACAATAATATTTAAACCAGTGGGTGGATTAAATGTTCACATTTAAAGCTTACTTGCTGTTGCACGATAGGTGTTTAGAATTGAATTCAGCATTATGCAGCCTCGAGTCATAAAAAAAGAGAGGAAAAGGCGGGTGAGTGCAAGGATAACTGCACACAGCAGTGTTAAAAAAACAAAACAAAAACAAAAAAAAGAGGTAGTAATCAATAGGAAACAATTAAACATTAACATCAGCAGCAGTGGGAGGAGGATGGGGGGAGGGGGGGAGGGTCTCTGGGAGAGGAGCATCATATGCAATGTGAACTTGACATTGATGCTTGAAGCCTCACGAATGGCAAGCACACACACATTAGTACACGCACACACGCACGCGCGCGCACACACACACTAAACCTCCGTGCACCTCTGCGGAGACAATCCACAGCAGCTTTGCAACACTCTCACACCTCCTCGCGTGGAAAGCCCCCTTTCTTTTATTTTTCTCTTTCCTTTCTTTTTTTTTTTTTTTTTTTTAAATAGTGGCCTAAAGCTAAAGCTTAGGCGGCTAACACGTAATTGTCTCACCGTATAGTGTGCGCGCGCACACACAAACGCACACGCATCATGCACACATGAGTGCACCCGATCAAAAGACTTCAAACAATAACTAAAGGGACTGTAGCACGTTTAGCTTTTGACCCCCACCGGCACATCCCGGCTGCAGAAAGGAGCGCACAGCACCGTTTGAAAACCCAACATCGAGGCCAAACACAAGAAATGCAGCGAGAACAAGACGTTGTTGCGTTCAACACGAGCAGAAAAGCGTAGGAGGCAAGAAAGCGCTGCGTTCACGGGCAAGGTCGACAGGGTTTCCGAACAATTAATATATATATATTAAAAATAATAATAATAATATATTTTTTTTTAAACACAAGATCTCACTAACCGTGTTGCGTTCAAGACATACAGGAAGAGAAAATCAATCGACAAGGTCTGCAAAATGTTAAAAGAAGACAAGATCTAGCGTGCCGTGTTGGAGGACGCGTTCAAGACAAACAGAGAGAATGGGAGAGGAGAAACTGGTGCGTTCATGTACATGATCCACAAAGTCGATATCAATTTTTGAATCGAGATCTGACATGCCGCGGTGCGTTCTAAACACGCAGAACGAGTACGGAGATAGGAAACATCCAAAACCTTTTTTTTTTTTTTTTTTTTTTTTTTTTAATTCAATATCTCACGAGTCGTGTTGAGGGTCCGTTCAGAACTCACAGATTGAATAGGTGGTGCGTTCAAGTACACGATCGGCGAGCTCGCCCAAAAAAATTAAACTCTAACAAGCCTTATTTTTAGGGATGCGGTCAACACACACACGCACACACACACACACACACACACACACACACACAAAGAAAGGAGATCAGAAAATGGTGCGTTCACTTACATGATCAGCGAGATTCGTCGACGAGCCTGAAAGCTCTTCGTGGTCCGATTTGGAGCTTCCATCCCGCTCGTCGATCACTAAATCTATTGGCATTTTTCCTTTCAAACAGCTGATGTACCGATGGCAGAAATTGTCGCAAAGCTCGTGAACCTTCAAGGGAAGGAAAAGATACGATTACTATGATTTTTTTTTTATTTATTCTTTTTTTCAGGATGTGGGGAAAACGCTCCAAGCGATCTGAGAATAACTCTAACAAATTAAATGAGGTTGGGGGGTTTGGGGGGGGGTGGGGGCAAACAACCAAATTTATGATGATCCTCCCGAGACGCGCGACAACAAGTTGAAGTGTAACAAGCGCAAACAAATAAAAGACAAATACAGATAAAATCACAGTCCAAAACCCAAATAAAGTGCAGGGCGCATTAAGTGGCAGCAGTTGAAAGTAGATACGTGCACATGCGGATCAATAACGTGCGCCAAAGAGGCTTAATTGAGCACCAATTGTTACTTGAGCTGCTCGAATAGCTGGCCTGCATTAAATATGATCATAAAATATATTTCTTCCTAAACACCAAAGCGTCATGACTCGACTATAGAAGGCAGCTTTGTAAATAAATAAAAACAGGCATGTTCTCATTCTTACGTTTAAGACAATATATATATCATATTTTTTTTTTACCTTTTCTAATTCCAAGAGGTGAAACCGTAATACTTGTATGGCTTGTATCATCTAAAACACAAGCAAATAACATCCATCAGAATAAAACAATGAAGTCATTATAATATGACAATAATTGGAAACAATGGATAACGAAGTTTAAAAACGATTTGTCACAATTATTCTTGGATAAAAAAATATATAGTTAATACGTCATGGACACACCAAAGTGGACTTACCAAATTGTCCAACTCTGGATTTGATGAAAATAAAGGTTTTTCTGCTCGCACCTAAAAGTAAACAATTTAAAAAAAAAATTAAAAAAAGTTAGTTTTGGATGCAACGTGTGTGCGTGTGTTAAGGAATGCCCTTTAAAATAATAATAATAATAATAAAAATACAAATATATCCAAATGTATGTGATTGTGCTGTCTCTGGACCTGTTTGGCGAACACCGCGATGTCCTCGTTGAAGGAGTCCGAGGAGCACACGTCTCCCCCGGCCACGCCGGGTTCCCTCGGCGTGCACGTCGCCAGTTCGCACTTCTCGAAGACCAGAGCGAGCAGCGGGAAGAGGGGATGCCTGCACAGGGGCGCGCAAACACGGGCTGAGCACAGCGCAGCGTGTCGCTACCTCCGGACGGAACATGCATCTAAATATTTCCAGTTTGTTTTTTTTCCATTTTTTATTTATTAATTTTTTTTTAAACTTCACGATTTAAAAAAAAAAAAAAAATAAAGACTGCACGGTGATATTTCACTTTTATTATGATAAGCTGCTTTTAACCACATTTTTAACCTCTCATTGATCCGCATGGCGGAGACTGACGTTTTCTTAAGTGCACCGTGACAAGCGTGAGAAGTGCAACACACACACAAAAAAAGTGAAACACACACACACATGCACACACACACACACGGCGTAGAGAATTAGGAGAAATACACTTACTTTTATTTTAGAGTGTATTTGTCGAGCGCAGAGGACGTTTGTAAACTAACGTGTGGAGCTGACAGTAGAAATTAAAGTAAGAAATCATAATAAATAAACTCACGGGTCAATCACACACTCGTCTTTGCTTGGTAAAAATGTATAATGTTCATTTAAATAAATAACACGAAAGATTAGTTTGAGGCGTGCATTTTGATCCGCGGAAGAATAATTGTGCCTTTCTTAAACAACTTTGCTTTAAAGCGGGCGAAATCCGTACATGCACGCTTAGAAGCTTTTCGCCCATGCATGCCTACATTTTAAAGTTATAATATTTGAACAATTGTGTCAATTGAGGATTTCAACACGCCCGTACTTTGTGGGACATTGTCATTGCATTCTCCTATAAATATCCTTTTTCTAAATGTTTAAATAGAGGTTGTTTGTCATGAAATTGATTTTACAGACAACATTTGAACAGCCTTTTACTCTTTGTAGACTTGTGCACAAAAGTGTATCAACAACCCCACTCAACTCTGATGGGGGGTGTGGGAGAGGGGTTGTGGGTGTAGGGGGGGGGGGGGGGGGGGGGGGGGGGGGTTGCATGCTCCTAATAGTGTAAGACAAAAATAAATATTCTAGCAGCTGGTGCCAAAAGCATGCACAGCTTACCCATAAATCTGGTCCTTATCCCTCTTTAGGACGTCGTTGACGGCCGAGCCCATGCTGGTGGGCATGACGTTGGGGTGCGGAGCGTGGGCTCCGTAGTGCTGGCTGGCGTGCAGCGGCGGTCCGTGGTTGAGGTGGTGGACCTGCGGGAGCGGCCGGGGCGCGTGCGGGTCCCCGTACATGGACGCCGATACGCCGTCCATGCCCCCGTAGTGGGCCAGCTCGTCGTACTGCGGGAGGGGACGTAACGGGGACCGAGTTAGCGAGGTGCGATGGGACTTTTCCGCACTTTTTCGAACCGAGTGTGGTTTGTTATTGCCCAAAAACATTGTGACATGTTTCGGAGAAGTGCAGTTGGAGCCTTACTTACCCTTTGCGCCATCAGGCTCCAATAAACTCCTTAATATGCCGTGCTGATTTTTGTTTTTGTGTGTGTGTGTGTATAATATTTAATATCCCACTCGTCCGCGTGGGAAAAAAAAAATCCCAGCTCTCTCTTTCGCCTCCACCTTTTTTCGACTTAACTTTTTGTTTTGTTCAGGCGAATTCTCCTATTCACCAGGGCGGTTGCGTTGCAATCGTCGCATCGGATTGTCCTCCCAGGAATAATATATATTTTTAAAAAGTGTCAAAAAATAAGGAGAGAGGGGAAAGAGAGGGCGAAAAAAAAAAAAAAAAAAAAAAGGTTTACAATGGGCCCATCAACGCGTAAAGTCAACTGTCGCGTCTATCATGGCTTTTTGCCACTCCGGCTGTCAATCAAAGCCAGAGGTTGTCAAGGTAATGAATGAATGACGCTCGGCGATGATGTTCAAGTTTTTTCTCTCTCCCTCTCACTCCCTCTCTCTCTCTCTCTCTTCTTGTGTGTGTTTTTTTCGGGTGCCGTGCGCGTTAGTCCGGTGTCGTCCTCCCCCTCGTAAGTCCTCTCACCGCTCTGTCTCCTTTAAATGTCTGCTTCGCCCCACTGTGGACTTTTCGCACACGCGGACGGAGAGGGAGGAGGCTAAAAAAGAAATACAAAAAAAAAAGGAAACAATAACACAAAAAA
Organism: Phyllopteryx taeniolatus; assembly: GCF_024500385.1. Classification (NCBI taxonomy): domain Eukaryota; kingdom Metazoa; phylum Chordata; class Actinopteri; order Syngnathiformes; family Syngnathidae; genus Phyllopteryx; species Phyllopteryx taeniolatus. The sequence goes on along the minus strand of NC_084514.1, from coordinate 6,362,725 downwards.
AAAAAAAAAAAAAAAAAGAAAAAAAAAGTCTGTCCAGGTCCGCCGGTCGGTGGGTCTGTGGGTCTGTGGGATGTTTTGTTGCTGGCTGGTGAGCGGATGAGTGTCAGCGAGTGTTGTCAGCTTGGCGGCCGCCGGCTCGCGTACTCCGAACACAACTGAGCGAGCGCACCGAGCGCACCGAGCGGTGGGCGAGCGCAATGACGGATCCCGGAAGTGGCGTGCTGGCCCCAGCCAGTGGTGGTGCGGCAAGGCGAGGCGAGGCGAGGCGAGGCGAACAGCTCTCCCCACGCGAGAGAGAGGAGAGACCCACTCTTCCTCCGAACGTGTGTGTGTGTGCGTGTAGTCGAAGACAAACCACCCTCCTCCTCCTCCTCCTCCTCCTCCACCTCTTTCTCTTCCTCCTCCTCTTCTCCTTCTTCTCCAGCCCCCACCCACCACCTTCCAAAACTCTCTCCCCACCCACCCAAAATACTTTTGGGATCCACGTTTGGACAGCAACACAACACCGCAAACTTCTGCAATATACAACACTCACTATAGGGGCCCATTTTGGTTTCATTTGTGCATTTAAAAAAAAAAAATAAATCAAACATTTCTCATAGTTATGTAACTTTAAGATAGGCATGTAATATATATATATAGTTTTGTATTTACTTTTTTTACGTTTTATATTGTATTACACTGTAGTATTATTACTAACATTCAAAAACATGAGACAATTTCTCCAAGTATCATATCGGGGTGACAAACTGTTTGCATCTAGCAAAAAAAAAAAAAAAAAAAACAGTAGCAAGTCACTTTTTCAATTGATAATGATTTTTTTCTTTTCTGACATAGTACTGGTATTAGTAAACATAGCAATAGTATGTTTAAATGTATAGTAAAACTTAGTGTGGCTGTTATAAAGGTCCATTTTGATGTTAAAAAGTAGTGAGCATAGCAATGCTATGGAAGTGATGTAGTACAGTAAACATGGCAATAATATGGCTGTTAAATATTTCAAGAGGATTGTGGTGGCAAAATGCAGTAAACATAGCAATAGTACGGCCGCAAGCATTATAGATGATTACAGTAGTACGCGGAGCAATAACACAGGTGGAATCGGACTCATAGTCAAATGTAACATAGCAATAGTAAGGCACAAAGCATTAAAGATGATTCCGATATTGAAATGCAGCACGCATGGCAATAGTATGGCAGCGATGTCGTAAACATAGCAATAGTACAGAAGGGAAAATGTCGGAAGTTTGCCTAGCTGTGACCATGAGGGATCATTTAGATATTTAAATGCCGTACGCATAGCATTAGTGAGGGTGCAAACCGACACATCCTGGTATTAAGTGGTAAAAATGCATATAGTATGGCTGTGCCCATTGAAGATGATTCTTATGTAAAAATGCAAACAGCACTCGTACGGATGAACGCTTTGAGCGTTCTCATGTTCAAAAAAAGTAGTACGCATAGCAGTAGTACGGCTGTCGCCAGTAGTCGGCCAATAAGATGATGCAGAATGTGAGGCTCAAGTGTAGTAAACACAGCAATAAACGGAGCACATGTTTCCACTTGTAGTGACGTCTTTTAAAAAACACGGCCAATAAAGATGATTCCCGTGTTTTTAAACATGATTGGGATTGCGATTTGAATGTGAAAACAACCAAATTATCGCTGCCAAAGTCCCTCCATCCATCCATACATCCATTTCCCGTACCGCTTCTCCTCACTCGGGTCGCGGGCGTGCTGGAGCCTATCCCAGCTATCTTCGGGCGAGGCTGCCAAAGTCATTTTTTCCAATTGTGGTGACTTCTTTTTTTTTTCCCTCTCATTTCAAAGATGATTGCGAGGCAGGTTTGAATGTTAAATGCCAACTACATGGCTGCAAATGTCACTTTTTCCAATTGTGGTGACTTCTTTATAGATTGTACTGATTTTGAGTCTGCTGTTCACAGCCGATGTAGTCAAAGCAAAAAAAAAAAAAAAAAACAAGGCTGCAAACATCACTTTTCATATTATGCTGACTTTTCGGTGCGATTTTGGTGCTTAAACGACAACCATATACCAGCAAATATCACATTTTGTACAATTGTGGTGACTTCTTTTTTCACTTTAAAGATGTGCTTCTTAACTGAATCTAAACATTTACAACAATATGGTTGGAAAAGTCACTTTTTTTGTCATAGTGTGCGGTGACTTTTTTGTTGACTTGAAGGAGGACTTTGATATTTAAAAAAAAAAAGCCCTTTTTGTGATCCGTATAAACCTCCGGGCCCGAGGAAAAACAACCGATAAGAGACAGACGGCATGACCGACAAGGTGGCGATCATTTGCCGTGCACTGACTTGCGCTGACTTTTTTCCTTGAGCTTCAGGAGCTTTGCTGAAACTATTGTGGGATATTCACCTCCAGTTAGCGTGAAAAGTTAGAAAAGAAGAAATTGGAACAATCCCGAGACGAGTGTGAACATAATAAGCTTCCTTTCAGAGGTGTAACCGTATGTAGTAAAAAAGTGCTGGACGAGTACTGGCAATTCTCACTACCCCCGATGCCAGTGCTTCTTTTAGCAGTGCGCGTTCGACTCTCTTTTACCCTTGTTTATTCCCCAGGCTGTCCAATTCCTTTCTTTTTAACTTTTGTTGCGAACCGGAGGTAAATACTGTAATCCAGCCACGGAAACAAGTATGCACAAGCCTGCGGACAAATTTTCATGAGATGATTTTAATAATATTTTACTATCAGGTCATACAGACAGTTTTAACATATGACCATGTTACTTTATTTTTATTTTTTTGTTAAACTGCAAACTCTACCTTTAATTTGCATTGAAGGTGGATACAATCTAATTATACTTCAATGAGTTGTTGTGACGAATACCTTAAAACAAAATACGACTTTCGTATCTCACAAATCCATTTTTAGAATGAACGATCTCGAGGGACTCGTCATACTGCACTTCCATATGACCATTTATATATCGTACCGGTGTGCATAACTCAACGAAATAATGCAAATTAAATGCATGCAAGGCTTTTTTTTCTCTCTCCTCTTGTTCCTCTCTTGATAGGAATCAGTGCCTGGGAGTATTTGGTCAATTATCAAAGCATGGCCATGCGGGCATCATCAATCATGAGGGGAGATTGAAGCTGAAGAAGAGGAGGAGGAGGAGGAGGAGGAGGAGGGGGAGGAGCAAGGAGGGCATCGATTGCACATGAAGACCCTGCAGGAACTCTTTAGGCACGGGGCCACCTCGCTACTTTTAATTTTGGAGGAGGATGCAGATGAATAACTTACGAGTGGGTGTTAGGAGGAGCTTCTACTGCACGGAGGGTCAGTGAACGCAACCTGAAACAAACAAATAACGGGTTTAATAAATGCAAGGTGACAACAGTTATGTTTGTTGGCATTTAGGAGGGTGCTGGGTGGTGGTGGAGGTGTGTGTGTGTGTGTGTGGGGGGGGGGGGGGGGGGGGGGGGGGGGGGTCGCTGCTGTGGGTGTGGGAAGTGCAAAAGGAGTCCAAGCAAGCAAGCAAGGCTTTGACAAACGGCTGCGTGGACATTTCAAGCAGCAATTCCCCGGGAAGGAGTTTGCACATGCAGAGAGAAAGAGAGAGAGAGAGAGAGCGAGAGAGAGAGAGAGAGAGAGAGAGAAGACGACAGGGAGAAAGATAGGGAGCGAGAGAGAGAAAAACAGAAGCAGTGAGGAAGAGCGCGACTCCACTCTGCAAGTTTTTCGTAAAATGACCACTAATGTTGGATTGCACCGGTAAGTCAAGCTCAGGCTTTGTTGGCATTTTTTTTTGCATGCGTTTTATTTTTATTTATTTATTTATTATTTTTAAAATTGAAATACCAAAAAAATGCAACACATATCGAAAATTAAAAAAGAATATTGAAAAAAATAATAACACGTCGTGTGTTTTTTTTCTTCTTCTTCGCGTGGATATAAGGTGGGAACAGCGTTTTTTTTTTTTTTTTTTTTTTTTTTTTTTTTTTAAGCCCCCCTAGCAGAGTGATGTGAGCAGCCAAAAGAGCGTGTGAAAACAGTGGAGGTTAATTACGCGTGTCCAATGTAAGGCTTTTCCACGCACACACACAAACGCACTCGACACCGCTTGCCTCGGAAAAACGAGGAATTTTTTTTTCAATAAAATAAAAAAATCCGCCGAGTTAAAGAAAACCAAATCATATTTTTAATAGTGTTTTGTGGGAGGGAAAAGAAATCTGAAATCAAACGTCGCTGTTTTAAACATTTTAATTTTTTTTAAACGTGGAGTTTGCAAGTGTGGCTTTTTAATAAATATGAATCATGAATTTATGAATTTATAAACTTGTGTGTTTAACGTTTTAACATCCGTCCACCCATTTTCTACACCGCTTATCCTCAATTCAGCTATAATTTCCAGTATTGGAAATCCGGCTATTTATTTGACTTTATAACATTTAAACACATTTACAGTATGCAAATGTTGCTATTTGACTCGTTTAAATTAAATTTAATGAAAAAAATGCATACTATGAAAATGGGCCTTTTTATATGTTAGACAAACGCATACAAAACAAAACAGTGTATGCTACAATATAGAAATCCGACTATTTCTTGGCCTTTTTAAATAAATTACAATTTACAGTGTGAATACTTTAAAATTAAAAATACACCATGCAAATTTGTAAACAAACACATTTCCACTATTGCCTTTTTCCTAATTAAATGCATTTTCAAACTGGCAATTTGACTTCATTTTTAGACAGAAATGACAGGTTAAACAAGAAGCTTTATACATTAAATCTGAATAATCACTCTATTGTCCACGCATTATCCTGTATTTCCCCTCCCACGTATAACGACTTGTTAATGCGATTTTAAAAAAAAGTGCTTTTAAAGGCATTTTTTTTCCCAATCCAGTATGTATATGTATATATATATATATATATATATGTATATGTAGTGGACGGAACCATCGGACGCCATTAACAGACGGTAACATTTCATCCGCTGGTGTCAAATGGAGGTCAGCGGAGGGTTAAAGCTCTCCGTGTCCGTGTGCGTGGGGACACACGGCCAGCTGCGTTTTTGGGCCCATCACAGGCCGTGCGTGGAGGTGCGTGCACGTGGACGAGGACGAGGAGGAGGAGGAGGAGGAGGAAGGTGGTGGGTGGGGGATCCATTTCAAGGAAAACACGAGTGGGACAATCAGCAGGCTTAAAGATCCTCAAGACATCCTGAAGAGATGGGACCTCACCCCAAAGCCAAACGTGAGCATTTGTTGCTGAAAATCCTCTTGCAGGAACAAAAGAGTTGATTTGAAATTTGGAGTTGGACGATTCAAAAACTTGCGCATTTCTCAATTGATGATATATATATATATATATATTCAGGTGGTCGGGAACATCCGTGCTGCTATTTTTCACATTCCACAAATTTCCACGGTTTTCATAATTCCACAAGAATTCCAATTAAAGGGGAAATGTAACAAATTCACTGCAATTTCAAAGTGTTCAATTCTTTCAGAACACCATGCTGCTATTTTGTCATCTCACAAATTTCCACGTTTCACACGAAATAAAACACCTCATTAAAATTAATGGGCAAATGGAACAAACACTTCTTCAATTTTTCCAACCAATTCAAACGGTTCCAACGGCAAAATGTTCAGCTCATTTGCAATATGTTGCAAATTCTGCAAATGACCCCTCCCCCCCATCCAATAAAAAAATTCATTAATGGAGAAATGTAACACATTCGCCATGAGCTCACCAGTTTTCAAACCAACTTCAAAATGTTCAACGCTCCCAAAATGTCCTTTTTTTTTTTTTTTTTTTTTTAAAGGATCTCACATTTTCTGTCAAAATTTTTGTACCTGAATTAATTGCACAAATTCACCATTAACAAACCAGCCTAAGTTTCAAAACATATTCAACATTCACCTGCTTTGTAAAAAATAATTCCACATTTTATCCATGAGAGGATAATTCCCCAAATGAATGAAGAAAAGGAGTTTTCTAATCTTTGCACTGTACATTTCCTTGAATTCATTCTGCAGCATTTCTACAGAACATTTCGACCTGATTTGCATTGTCTGGTTTATAATACATCTTCACCCCCCAACCCCCCCCCCCACACACACACACACACTCACTGCAAGCATTTAGCAGTGCACCTGAACTCCAGGCGACCCCCGCCGGTGCAATGTGACGACGTGGTTTCAAAAAAGGCAAATACTTGTAAAAGTTTCGCGACTCACTGTCAATTCTCTCGGCGCCAAAAGCTGCGGTTTGGCCCCCTCTTGCCCGCAGAGAGGCTGCAGGAGGAAGAGGAGGAAGAGGAGGAGGTGGTGCCGGTTGACTGCAGTTAGGCGGCCCTTTGGCGACACCTAGCGGCATTTCGGTTCAGCGTGGAAGCGCCGCACAGCAACGAGACGAGGCCTGAAACACAAAACATTCAAGTAAATAAAAACGTGAAGAATAAAGCAACCACACTGATCGTGTGCGGAAATAAAGAGGCTAATTCATAAGGAGATTAATGTCAAAATTACAATCAATGTGAAATGCACCGTTGATGCATATTAAGGAGCCTTTGTATTTTAGAAAAATAAAATGAAGTAAACGTATTCAAAAAAAAAGTGTGCTCATAATATGTTTGTAATATGTATAGATGCTTCATGATAATAATTTAAAAATTAGAATGTATTTAAAATCATATACAAATGACAAATTACAAATCATTTTTTCATTTCCCTGTTACAATAAAATGGCTGGGAATAAAATCTAGTGAATGAACTCACCTCATCCATATCTTATTCTTGATACACTTTTATACACAGCATTAATGTCCTTTCCTTACTATTTTCTTTTGAATTGAATAAGATTAACACAGTCCTGGAAACAAACTCATTCACCCGACGCACTTTAAATATGATACACTGTCATTTTATTCCTGTTAGAAATGAACTTCAATAATGTTTTTTCAAATGAATAAGCACATTACACAACATACATGAATACACTGCATTCACCCCTACAATTAAACAAAATGAAAATAATATTAGCCAATTAGTCGATTTTTTTTTTAAAGATTTGAATGTAACAATATGTTTATTATTGTGGTTTAAAAAGTGTACTGCAGAGCTAATTCTATTATTTTGGCTATTAATTTTGTGTGTGCGTGTAGTTAAGAATAGGTCATTAGATTAGTGTGAGTTGTTAACGTCTTCTTGTGTTGCGTGTGTTTTGTGTGTGTGTGTCACACAATGTGTACACTAAATGCTGCTTTAATGATCTTGTGTTAGTCCCAGAATACCAGACGCTTCTGCAGCACAGGCGACATAATCCCGACATAATCACGTGATGCAGGCCACTAGAAATAATGTATGATGACAAAATATGAATTGGAGAGTTCTGGGGGGGGGGGGGGGGGGGGGGGGGGAAGTTGCAGTGGTGCTAGGTGGGCTGGTTGGAAAAGGGGGAGTTGAGGAGTTAATAGCGGTCACCCTCTTGCTGCGCCTCTGTCGCTCATCATTTATCGGGCTTATGGGGGCTTAAACAGGCAGCGAAGGCCCACCTTTTATTACATATCGCCCCCCCCCCCAGCCCCTCCCCTGGCCTCTTTTGCCTTATCTACATTATAGGAAGTGCGCACGCATGCATGGCTGACTGTTGTTAATGCACATTTGGAAATAGAAACATGAGATATAAAAGAGAGAGAGAGAGAGAGAGAGAGAAAGAGAGGACTGGGGTTGGGTGGAGGCTGAATATGGCTTGAGGCAAAAGGCAACACTTGAAGCTTTGATTTAATTGTCCCGTGTTGCCTCCGGAAGGAAGACGCATCCCAATTTCCACTCATGTGCATCTTGGGATGTTAGTGGTGGATGCATCATGGCCTCAATGCAATTACATAAGAAGGATAAGTAGAGCTTTAGAAAAATATATAAAAAAAATACATGTACACCTGAAAAATATTGCACACATCCCTAAGACAAAGACCTCTGATTTTATGATTTGACAGGATACAGTACTTTATTATTTGACTGTATTTTTAGTTTGACTTTAATTTAGACGTATTTCAATCCATGATGGGTCACAGGTATCTGTTTTGTGATTTTGAAGATTTTTGAAGTTTTTGGGAGTTTAATGTATTATATTATTTTTAGTACATGTTTAATTTACTTTGCGCAAGTTAAATCTTGGGCCTCTTGTTATTTAAATTTGTTTTAATTATTTCATTTTGTATTTACGTGGAGTGTATTTTACTGCTACTGTATAGTGCAATATTTATTGCATTATTTTTGATTGTTTTATTTTACTTGATTTTAATTTAGTTATTTTTGGAATTTATAATTGCACATTTTTTATCTGACTCATTTTCTTGTACTTTATTTCCATTTGATTTGATTTAATCTTTTTCTTTAATTGCACTTTATTTTCCTTTATAGACAAGCTTTTTATTTGACTTGATTTTCATTTTGAAAATTATTTGACTAGAATCATTTCATTTGATGATTTCTGTTGTATTATTTTAATGGATCTTAATTGAATGTAATTCATCCTGTTCTATTTTAACAGTCTTGATGTTGGTCAAATTTGATGTCCATGAGGCCATTTTGTGTTATAACCGCAGGTCAGTCAGCTTGAACGCAGCTGCACACAAACACATACACACACCGGCACACACACACGGGGACACATTTTGATATTCTAGTCACACAGCAGAGTAAACACTGCTCTCCTATTCAATAACCATCATTGGCAGGAGTCCATATAATCGCGCATGAGCCTAAACACATAAATTGTCTGTAAACAAACACCCCAAAACTCATCTTTTGAAATGAATAGTGCTGTTTAAACAAAGTATATTTATGTATCTATGATGAAGACACTGTAAAAACACGTTTTTTTTTTTTTTTTTTACTTCCTGGTTGGTTCTTGAATGCAATAAAATGATTTGAAATTATATTTCCGCCCGGGTGATCCTCTTGGTAAACGCAGGAATAACTAGGAATAATGGCACACTCTCTTTCATGCATTGCCATGGCAACCATAAGATCTCATGGTTACATCATTAAAGTCATGAAATACTTGCAGAGAACAATAATGCAAGTAATGAAGGGGGAGGGGATTGATGATTTTTTTTTGGAGGGGAAATGAGGGCTTGTTCATCCTCCATTTTGTTTCCTTCTTCTTTTTCTCAGTCATGAGCCAGCATTCAGGTTAGCCAGGTAATTTTCTGGCCTCGTCAAACAGAGAGTGAAAGATCCAAAGCGAGGCGTTGTCTTCTGGAGCCGGCTCGGGGACCCGTAGGCGTTCAGCCTTTTCTCTCCCTCGGATAAATATCGCCAACAGGAGCAACGGCGACGGAGGCGAAGCCAAACATGCTGGGATTGACGAAGACCACACTATTTATTTGGACTGCACGTGGCCAGGTTGGCCATTATAAGACGGTGACGTAGTCTCCGCAGAGATATTTAGACAAGAAGCGTTCTGATGCATTCTGGGAGCAGGTCAAAGATCATTATTTAAACGCGTGAATCCGATGCATTCGGGTGCGCCGTTCAAAACCGCGCTTTCCATCCACTGTCCCCACTGTCTTCAGTCTAAGGCAGGGCGTCTCAAAATGTTTACACCAAGTACCACCTGTAAAAATTACTTAGCTTTCCAAGTAATTCCAACATGGCCAGCATTAAAATGTAGTCGCGTAGTAGGCCTAGGTGTTCATTTTTAGTCCTAAAAAGTATATTTAATATTATTATAAGCCACTGTAACATCATGCACTGTTTGAACATTAACATCCTAAATATAGGAAGAAAAAATGTACTTTTAAACAATAATTCAATTCAAGTGTCGAGGGGAAGCGGAGCTCGCCCCAGTTGACTTCTGGTGAAAGGTGAACTAAACCGAGACTGGTCACCAGTCAATAGCAGGGCACATATAAAGACAGAAAACCATTCACACTCATATTCATATTTACACTCAAGACGGAACTGAACTCACGCTGCCTGCACCGAAATCAGGCGAGTGCACCACGACACTACTAGTGTCAATTCAATTCAAATGTATGGCATATAAGATAAAATATCTTAAGGATAAATGCAAATGTATTGAAAGTTAAATACAACTGAACTGCGCTAGGCAGCGATTCCTTCGCGTACTCGGGGCTAAGGAATGAACAGGAAGTAATCTGGAATTTTGTGGAGTCTTTTAAAGCGTTTGATTGTATCTTTTCTTGTTTTGATCAAGTTTGCATCAGTATTGGCTAAACGGGTTTTGTTTGAATTTTTGTCCCCCAGGCGAAGGGGATTTTTTTGATTTTCAAGAGCATTTTTCCGTTATTTTCTCACGTGTTTTGATCCTTTTTGCACAATTATTAGCCACAAACTGGCTTTCTGAGAGGAGCTGCACCACCACCACCACCGTGAGACGTCACCACTGAAGAAACAATATCCCGGGAACGCTCACTCGGCTCTCCTCATGTCGACAAGAGGCGTCCTGGGAGCGCACCTGTAAATGTGACTTGCCGCGCGTAAACGGAAGAATAGGTGACATTGCGTTACAGCAAATAAAATGCTTTCCGCGAGGAGTCTTTGTATGCTCCGAGGCGAAATGGCGACAACGATGTTTGAGCGTTTAATGCTATAAACACACAAGCTTCCCTCCCTCTGGCTCGCACACTCCTAGTAAATATTCATAGAGAGGCAGAATGGGCTATTATTAATTATTAAGCACAGTCAAGACACGTCATTCTTCATTGTACTATTATATATATATATATATATATAAATATATATATATATATATATATATTTACACGCTGCACCTTTCTATGGGCGCTGCAAATACATAAAATTCTCGATGGGGTCCATATCATTCATTCTCCTGGGGCCCCAACATCTCTACGACCAATGTAAATCTGGAAGTTATTTCTTGAGGAGTTGACGAGCATACACACACACACACACACACACTCTCACACACACACACACACAGGAACATTTCAGGTGAACGTCACATTCCTGCCGCTCTTTTCCGCGGTTTGTGGTCCCTGACAGACTGTCATGTACCCCCCCACCCCCACCCCCTCCGCCGCCTGCCCCCGTGGAAGTGGAGAGGGGCCCACCAGCGTGAGGCGGTTAGGAGGTCCACGCCGGATCCTTGCACAGCCCCGGCTATTTGACAAGTCGGTAGAGAAGTGGGTCTGTGTGAGTGGTAAATGGTGAAAGAGTGCATCTCAATGCACTGTATGGACACAGGGGGTGTTGTGTGGTAAATCTGTCCAACACACTGTTTATCTTCACAGAGGCAATTCACGTTGATGCAATAAGGAACAGTTTGATGGCTTCCAGCTGCATGAGCAAACTGCCACGCAAGTGTAAAAAGAAGTTAACAGTAAAAGCAAAGGCAAATGGCATCGCAGAGGCATCCAATACATTTTATATACTCCCACCACGCCTCGTCGACATGGGACGAAAGCGTAATGAGCTTTCTCTGTATATTATTATTGTTGGCGCACCCCCTCTGCTCCACACACGCACCTTAAAAAAGTCAACACAAAGCTCATTTATAGTCAATAATGAAATACCAATGGTCATGATCAAACTATATGACAAGATAAAACAAATCCCTTCATTCATCTTCAATAACCTAATGGATTGACGCACCCTTGCCCTCACTTACAACCCCCAAAATAAGTTTCAAAAAGGCTGCTTATTTCCATTATTCATGCAAACTAGATCAATACACATGACAAAATAATATTTAAAATGCCCGTCAACATCCCGACGGAGTTGGCACACCCCCGCTATCCTGTAAACACCAGCGGTTGAACCGATAAATTGACTAGTCGACGAGTTGGTTATACTACACTTGAAGTCGACTAATCGTTAAGCATGTGTTTTTGGCATCTCAATTTCCAGAAGACTTTTGACTCGCCCTTCCGCTGTCGTCGCCGGACTACAATGGCTCTGTGGAGCAGTGAAATGTCGAGCCAACAAAACGACATCGTCTTCGTGGTCAATGACAATAGCTGTTAGCTTCGCTAGCTTTGCACATTTCGATCGCTACTAGTCTGAAAAAGGATTCATAGCAGTGGTACAGCTTCACTGGGGGCGAGGCGCGACGGCAGCGGCGCAAAGTGAAACAACATCTTCGTCGCCAAAATATTATGTCTAATAATGCATAGGCAACAACTATGTGGTTGTGCTAACAAGAAACACACCCACAAGCATTGCGACATTTTGTAGCTTTACGACACTGACGTCAGTGAACACGACCGTGAAAGCGTGTGGAATATCTTGCAAAAAATTAGATCGGGAACAAGTCTATCCTCAAATACAATAAACAAATAAAACAGAAACAGTCAAACAGAGAAATGCTACATGCTATGCTATGGAACAGAAGCTGGTGGAAGAGAAACATGCGCGAGACTCCCACTAATTTCAACAACTGGAATTAGCATAATGGTAAATTGTATTTTAAATCATTTGTTCTTATTTGTTTCTATGCCTGTCCGTCAAAATGTGTCTTGACGTGAAACCGGTCTGTGGCGCAAAATAGGTTGGGGATCACTGTACTGTGGTGAAAAATTACAATGACGTCATCGATTAATCGACTTCGTCTCCACTTTCATCGCATTTTAATCGACAACAGAAAAATCGTTAGTCATTCAACCCCTAGTACAACATCCTAAAAAAAAATCAAAACCAAGCAAGTATATAGCCAACAGTCATGCAGAACTGATCAAAATGCATACCATAATAAAAAAATGGAAAATGTATCACCCTGAAAAAAATAAAAAAAAATAAAATAAAAAATCAAAGTCCTGTTATAGCAAATAACCATGCGAACATGATCAAAACGTGACAAAATAATTCTTTTTTTAACAGCCCTTTTACATCCTGGCAGGTTGCAGCACCCATTATACACCTTTGATAACATGTAAAAAGAATTTAACTATTGCAAAATGTGGGAAAAAATGCCAAATATAAATAAATACAAAAACTAAACTTATAAATACACTAAATGTGAACATGTCCGAGATAAGCTTTTTCAAGTAAGAGGTTTCATTACAATTGCAGGGCATGCCTTTCTGTACAAAATCCTACTAAACCCTCGTGAGAACAAGCTCGGCCGAGGGCTGATGTTCATCATTTTGCGTTGACGTCGGACCAAATCAAAAGAGGCATTTGTCATTCCGTAAGATCGCCCCCCACACCCACAATTCATTTTGAGTCTTGAGCGGAATAGAATTAACAATTTCCCCAGCTGATTTGGCCCTTTTAAAACCCTCATTACACACAAGCATTGTATATATTAACAATCCCTCCGAGGAATGCCGAACAAGGAATCTTGCGCTCGTCTTATCACGGCCACGTTGTAATATTATAATCAATTAGCACGGATGAGCTAATTGTCCAATCTCTCACTTGCTAATTATCCATGGAAATATAAATGGGACAAACTAACGCTTTTTAAAAATGTAATATAAAAGTATACTTGAATTGAGCCGGTGCATTTGTGTTTCAAACAGTGGCTCGTCAATATGTATGAAGACACATCAAAGAGGGGAGATGTGTGGGGAAAAAAAAAACAAAAAACAAAAAATGGGGCCGGCACTGAATGCAGTTTCCGATCCGGAATATGTAAATTAGGCTGTTATTGTTGAGTTCTAGTGTTTGCGTAACATTTTTTTTAAATGTATTTATTTTTAATCGTTATTGTGCCACTTATGAGCACCCTCCGAAACAGACTGTCCTTTGGGATGTTTTATTTTTTGAAAAGGCAACACGAGGAGCTGTTCATAAATGGGCTACGCTTTTGACGACAAATTGCAGCAGCATAAGCGTATCGAAATGTATGCAGAGTGCATGTCAACGTGTTATCATAAAGAGTTAGTAAACAAGCTAAGAAAATGTTTTAGGGCACTCAAAGGAATACAGAACTTGCTAATTCTTTTTATTTTAACCTGGAAAACGATTTGATTTTGCATCCATCCATATTCTAAGGTTACATCTACAGTATCTCAGTTCGTAGGTGCTAAAGTTCATGCACGCACATTTGGTATTTAACCGCTGAGCCCATTTGAAGTCTTTTGCTAACAAAGGGCGGCGCATAATAATTGATTAATCGAGACAAATTCCTCGTGTGTTTTTTGGACATACTTGGCAAATAAAGATGATTCTGACGATTCTGATTCATTGATTGTACCCCGCCTCTCGCCCGAAGATAGCCGAGATAGGCTCCAGCACGCCCGCGACCCTTGTGAGGATAAAGCGGTACAGGAAATGGATGGATGGATTCATTGATTGTCGATTAATCGCTCCGTGAAGCAATTGAGTCAAAATGGAGTGAACACTTTGTAGAAGGCCATCTAAAGAAGACCAGCGCGAAGTCCGCTACGGGAAGCTAAGCTACTATATAGTGCGTTCATGCAGACATCCGCATTGGAAGCACAAATTGAGAACACAGTCAGCGTGATCCTCCCATCCAAATAACTGATTGATTCAGCGATGATTTATTTTCCCCGTCGTAATGTAAGAAATGTAGTCAAATGGCCAACTCTAGTGCCGACAATCCCCCAAAAATAAATAAATCAAAACTAAAAAAGTGTGTCCTGGCGACGCTCTCGCTTGTGTAAGTTTCCAGGGAGTCGCTCCCAGCTGGTGGCTGCAACTCTCCAAGAGAGGCGAGACACAATGGGCCCAGTGTGCCTTGCTGCAACGCTAATATTTGTCACTTTTTATCCACACACACGCACGTGCATACTGTCCAGTGGGAGGGGAGAAAAATCCCACACTCACAACAACGAGCTTTTGTTGCCCGCAGGAGTTTGAAAATATATATATATTTTTTTGCCTCCTTCTTTGTTCCGAGCTGCTGTCAAAAAATTTCCACCTGCCTCCATCGCCGAGAAAATATATCCCGCATTCTGCTCCAATATTCACTGCTTGTTAATTATTAAAGGTATGTATTTGAATTATAAATATACTAGTTATACAGACATAGGCAAAGCAGGCATATAGCCCCAGGCTAAATCCCTCCATTAGCCATTATTTTCCAGTCTGCTGTCTCCATATGCCTGCCTACTGTTCCGATGTCATATCCCAGGCATTCCTTTGTACTTGGCCACCCCCCACCCGCTTTGACCACCCCAAAAATCCCCCCTCCATACATATATGTGCGCCAGCTTTTTGAAGTGGGATGTCACACTTGTCTTAAATATAATGAATCGCTCTCTGCAAGACATCTCCCGGATCCCAAACACTCTCCCTGCCTCGTCCTCCCGTGTTTTGCAGCCTTCCGACGTGTCACAAATCATCCGGCGTGAAGGCCTCGCCACTAAATCATTAACATTGTCAGAAATGACTGGGAAGAAGAGAACCCCCCACCGCCGAGATGCGGCGGAGGCACGTGCGACGGGAACGTCGGATGCCAAACAAAAGGGACCCAGCCTTGAACCTGCTTCCCCTTTGTGTTTTCATCGCCTCATCCTCGGGATTTCCGAACAACAAGAAAAAAAGTGAGGAAAAGTAAATAACCTGTCAAAAAAAAGTTGAAAAAGTCACCAGAAATCTTTTTTTTCTTTAGTCAAACAAATTCTGCAACGACTTGTTTCTCTGGGACATTTCAGTCACTGGCATCAATGTGTCTATAGCACAAGAAGCTAACGTAGCAGGCTACATCTTCACTCAGTTCTTCTTGTCAAACAACACAAAGAGATGGACGGAAATGCGCAACACTAGCCACAGACGATCCAAACCAAAGTCAGTTTTTGCGAAAAGATGATCAATACCGGCTTCGACTTGTCGTTGCAATAAAACGGGGAATTAAACATTCTGCATAAGCTTTTAGCTTAGCAGTCAGCGCACTCAACTTCCAACCGGTGACAGTGGCGGCGCGGGTTCGAGCCCAGGTGTAGCTGGACAGTGCAAGATCGCCACTGTTACACTAGCACAAGAAGCTAGTGTAGCAGTCTACAACTTGGACTCAAATGCGCGACACCAGTCACAGGCGATCAAAAGCGAAGACCTTTGCTCACAAAAAGTTGGTCAATACTGGCACCAGCTGAGAGTCCAATCAACCCATTGGGAATCTGAACAAAAACATACCAGAACAAAGGCAAAAAGTTACAAAAATACCAATCACACACATTTGTTTTTATTTGATGCTAGCTAAGATGAGGTCTACTGAGATGTTTTTATTTGGCGTCATCTTTATCGAAAAGCCGCAGCAGACATCAGAACAAAATGGTAGACTACACACAACCCAGGTCTACTCAGCACTGATATGATGACATCATGCATAACCGTTGTATAACCAACACTGTATGACTTCCAGGTAGTTACCAAATGGGGAATCTTCCCGTCACTGTCGCTGCCCACCAAGGAAGCACCATCGCCATCTATGCTATAGGCCCACTTAAATCTTCGTCCACCTATGCCATCATCCATCAAAAGCAGAACTAATTTTTCCTTCCATTTCCGCCACTCTCTGAAGAATCTAAAGGATGATGGATGGCGGACGGCGGCAAAGCGCAGTGGTACTGTTTTTAACCTTGCTCAAGTCATTAATCCACTTTATACCCATGAAGGTAGTAAAGGAGACAATTAATTAGTCATTAAAGCGCAGGTCAGTTTATTAGAATTCCTGATTGAACTGTAAAATGACTTCTCCCGGGCTGCCAGGCTAAACGGAAGAATCTGCAAAACCACAGAGTTGGGGGGGGGAGGAAAGGAGCTGAGAGAAGCAGTCGGGGAGATCGAGAGTTAAGAAGACACGACTAACAGAATAAGGTCTCAGCTAGTGAATAATCAGGTTGTTAAATACACAAAAGTTATGTACAAGTGAATATTTATATTACTAGAATCTAAGCACAAGACCGATTCTTCTGATGATTTATTCACTTTTTGGGGGACTTTACTAATTGAGTTTATCATGGTAAAAATGTAGTTTAAAACTGCTTTAAAAATTAGCACACAACACCAGTATCCACACAAAATTGGGTAGAGATGCTTATCATAACAACACAAAAATGTCTATGAGATGCGTTATTAAGAAGCCCGCTGGTGTTCTGAGCACGACACGCCACCCTCTAATATGATTAGCTGTAGGACATGCGCCGCTGCAATGTGATTGGCTGCTGCGCCCCAGTAGTACACACCCTATTGCTTCCAGAAGGGAAAGAAGTATGAGTTCAGTGTGACGCCGGTAATATGAATCCCACTAACCCTAACCCACCTGAATCCTAATCCTAAATCATCGACGCCTACTGTACTTGACAAATGTACTGTACTTAAAAAAAAAAAAAAAAAAAAAAAGCAAAGGAAAGCAAATTTATTTATATAGCGCATTTCATACACAAGGTAACGCAATGTGCTTTACATGATTAGAAGCATTTAAAAACAAAGACAAAAATAGCTTATAAACATTTAAAACAAAGAGAAAACAAATTAAAATACAATTAAAACAGCGTACAATGCAAGAAATATCCTTTAAAAGTGGAAATGCTCTAAAAACCATGGGAAAAAAGAATAGTTTTTAACCTGGACTTAAAAACATGCACACTTGGGGCTGACGTCATTTCTGTTGGCAACTTATTCCATTTGTGTGCAGCACAATAGCTAAATGCTGCTGCACCACGTTTGCTTTGGATTCTGTGCTCCACTATTTGACCTGAGTCTGTCGATCTCAGAGACCTACTGGGTTTTTATTCCATTAACATTTCATTCATGTATTCAGGACCTAAACCATTTAGTGATTTATTGACCAGTAGGAGAACTTTAAAATCTATTCTAAAGCTGACTGGAAGCCAGTGTAGCGACTTTAGAATGGGAGTAATATGCTCTGACCTCTTTCTTCTGGTCAGAACCCGAGCTGTAGCATTCTGAATGAGCTGCAGCTGTTTAATGCTCTTTTTAGGGAGTCCAGTCAGAAGACCATTAAAATAGTCAAGTCTACTTGAGATAAAAGCCTGGATGAGCTTCTTCTGGTCTGCTTGACACATGCAAGCTTTCACTCTGGATATGTTCTTCAGATGGTAGAAGGCAGTTTTAGTTATTGATTTGATATGACTGTTGAAAGTCAGCTCAGAATCTATCAGAACACCAAGGTTTCGGACTTGGTCTTTCGTTTTTAAAGAGAGTGACTCCAGCTATTTACTAACAGCAATCCTCTTTTCTTTATCGCCAAAAATAATTATCTCAGTTTTATTGTGGTTTAATTGAAGAAAATTGTGGCTCATCCAGTTATTTATCTGTTTAAGACAGTGACACAACACCTTAATTGAACTGTAGTCATCTGGAGAAACTGTTAGATATAACTGTGTGTCATCTGCATAGCTATGATAGTAAATATTCAAGTTCTGAAGAATTTGACCCAAGGGTGGCATACACGGGCTGAACAGGAGGGGTCCCAAGAACTGACCCTTGAGGGACCCCATAGGGTCATTGCCATTCGATGAGATTGAACACTTCCAATGGTTTCAAAATAACTCCTTTCTTCCAGGTAGGAACCGAACCATTTAAGGACTCTTCCATTCAGTCCTACCCACGTTTCCAACCTGTTCAGCAGTATATTCTGATCTACCGTATCAAAAGCCGCGCTGAGGTCCAACAAAACCAGAATTGACACCTTTCCTGAGTCAGTATTCAACCTTATATCATTTAGCACGTTGATAAGAGCAGATTCTGCACTGTGATGAGTTCCGAAACCTGATTGAAATTTTTCAAAAAGTCCATTTAATTTCAAGAAATTGCTGAGTCGATTAAAATGATCTTTCTCAACAATCTTGGCTATGAAAGGGAGATTTGAGATGGGTCTATAGCTTGCTAACATGGAAGCGTCCAGCGTTCTATTTTTTTTTTTTAGCAGAGGCTTAATGGAAGCTACTTCAAGAGCTTTAGGAAACTTTCCTGACTGAAGTGAGCAATTGATTATTTGCTGCAAATCAGCAGCACAAACTTTGCAATAGCTTTGAAAAAGTCAGATGCTATTGAGTCAAGACAGCTCGTTGATGGTTTCAGCTGCTGAACCGTTTTCTCTACAGTTTTTTGGTCAACTGTATCAAATTCTGACATGGTAATAGAGTTTTTCCTGGGTGGCTTCAGTTGTAGTATCATTTGATCCTTTTGCTGATTTTTGCTAATATTTAACCTGATGGATTGTAATTTTTCACTAAAATAACAAGCAAATTCATTACATTTATCTGCTGTTAGGAGTTCTGGAGCTATCTGATTCGACGGGGGTTGTGAGCTTGTCAACCACAGCAAACACAGTGCGAGTATTGTTGAAGTTCGTACTGATGTGAGTGATGAGTTTAAGCCACTGTAACATTATGAACAGTTTGGATTTTTGATTATTATTATTATTTGATTCACGTACCACTAGAGGGAGCTCGTTTAACGTCCTCTTGACTGATAAAGATCTTATAATTTTAATTGAAAGATTGCCTCCATAGTTAATCAAGGTTTTATGATGGCAAAGGTTCTAGCCAGGAACTTCTCCATTGTTTTTCCTTTTTCCCCCTATAAACGTTTCAACCAGCTTTGCTGCCATGGAAAACCCTGACGATGGAGATTTCATTATTAGCCACCACTGTGAGACATGCAAACATCAAGCGGCTCCATTAAATGCTGATTTGCTGGCCTCCATTGACGCAAACAGAAGAGCGTTTATTTATGTAAACTAGGGAGTGGAATATTAAGAAAGAAAATGTGGCAGTTATCGCTATGCATCATTTATCCTTTCATACCGCTGCTTGAATGGTGTGACTTTGCCGGGTAACTGAGAGCATGCTTTTAAAAGCTGACCTACCAGGAAGGCCATCCGTCACGGTGGAAAGACAAGCCGGAGTGGCTGTAAATCTCAAATGTTTTGTCTATAGCATGACGGTTGGGAAAAGCTCAGAAAACGGCCACACCAGGTGCTTTCCCCGCCCCCCCCCCCCCTTTCTTGACCGCCCGGTGGCGAGCTCATGTTTCTACTTAGAGGGTCTTCTGTGTTATTTCCCTAACTTAAGTGGACTCTTGTCTTGTGTTTGATATTGATGTATTCTGTTTACGCAATGGCGACAATGCACACATGAATCGTTGGCTCGTCCTCCAATTCCAGCACAGCCGCGCTCTGATTCTAATGAGTGGAATTGTGTTATGAGGGAATGTGTTTGTGATGATTCAGAGGAACAAGCGCAGGGTTTTTAAAACAAATCAAACCATTTTCTATAGTCCTGCTTAGGGTCGCAGGTGAGCTGGAGCCTATCACAACCATTCACAACGATGGACAATTTAGAGCAGGGTTGTCTAAACTTTTTCCTCCGAGGGTTACACACAGAAAAAGCGAAGAATGCAAGGGCCACTTTGACATTCTTTGACTTTCATCCGCTATATGCGCAACGTCACGTGACCGCTGCGGAAAAGGTGATAGCTGACTTCCTGTGTATGCTATGCGAATGAACATAACTTGGATTGATGACATTGTTTAAAGCCGAACATGCTAAAATTCAGTTTTTTTTTTTATGGCTGG
Organism: Phyllopteryx taeniolatus; assembly: GCF_024500385.1. Lineage (NCBI taxonomy): Eukaryota > Metazoa > Chordata > Actinopteri > Syngnathiformes > Syngnathidae > Phyllopteryx > Phyllopteryx taeniolatus. The sequence goes on along the minus strand of NC_084514.1, from coordinate 6,342,227 downwards.
TCTCTTTGGGTAAAAGTTAAATACGTGTGTATCATTTAGTCATACAAATATGATATGAAACATGTAAACACGAACGAAGCCTAAACATCGTCTAGTGTCATCTTTGGTAGCTCTGTGGTGACATCTTGTGGATAATGTAAACGTTTAAAGTTCCGCAGGTGCTTTGGCCCACTTTGCCATTCACCTGAACCGGGAAGAAGTTGTTTTACTTGTTTTGCCAAATGCAAAATAGGTTATGCATATACTGGATTTATTAAACATGCTAAAACTACTCCATAAAGCAATTATATATTTTTTTATATACAGTGGACCACCTCATACTCAATTCGGCACCTGAGGATTCACCTAGTCGCAGAGGTTTTTCACATTTAAAAAAAATATTAATATTTTTTAAAATGTAAAAAATGAATTTGTTTTGGTCTTTTTTGGGTGTTTGTGGGGCATTAAAAACAAACAAAAAATAAATATATCTATATTTCAAAGCAATTATAATGGGCATGAATTATCCTCGGATTGTTGTTTTTCTAAGTCCCTATCTCTCAGGAATAGCGGCCACTGTAATAAGTACATTTTGAAATACTGATTCGTCACCGTGTGAAAGGTAATAAGACAAATAATTTTGGATTTTTCCAGACTTTGGGTTGGCCCGCTGCACTGTATCCCAATAGAATAGATCCGCCCCTGCAACTGAGCAGATCTCCAAATTTGGAACCAAAACAAGATCAACAAGCAGAAAGTGGAAGTAACTCTTTTTTTTTTTTTTTTTTGATCGATCGTTCCATGTTTGCCAAAGTGCTGCTTATTGTGAAATGAGTCGAACTAAGTTCTCTGCCACCATACGGTGCTCCGTGGCAAAGGTAATTAGAGCTCTTTTGGACCACACGACCGCTATGACATTGCTGCCAGGTCGCTGTTATTATAAATGGCAGACAATGGTTATTTTGAACGAGTGACGGTCATCAAACCAGTCTGACAATGTGGTCTTTGAATACCTGACATCTGCAACGGACAATCAAAACTGCTGAAGGGATTGTTGGTACACCCCTACCCACCCTTGAGGACTTGCATGCTGCCAGAACTAAGACAAGAGCGTGCAAAATCCTCTCGGACCCTCCGCATCCCGGTCATCAGCTCTTCCAGCGCCTTCCCTCAGGTCGGCGCTACCGATCAATGCAAATTAGAACTAGCAGACATTCCAACAGCTTCTTCCCTCTTGCAATCAACTTCTTAAACAGCTAACTTGCAATTCCATTGCAACATGCTGCCAATTTCTTTTGTCTGAGTTTCTTGTCACATTTCTGTCGGGCCAATTATATACTACCCGTGCACTCACTGTAGTAGTCTCGCCACGCTGCACTATACGTTTTTTTTGTATTTATTATTATTATTTATTTTATGTATATTATTATTATTATTATTTTAAAATGTATTTTACTTTTTTATGTATTATCATTTGTTATTCCATACAGGACATTTAAAACATATATATTTCCTTTTTGAAAGAATAACTTTAAAATTCGATAGTTTGACAGATGTTCCACTGTCAATCTTTATTTGGGATCAATTTATCAGATAACCTTCTTGGCGGAGGTAACTAATTTCTACAAGTGTAGTGTAGAGGATCATGCCAAGATATGTACAGTGGAACCTGGATTTAATTGACTAATAAAGTGGAGGGGTCGTCCGTTAAATCAGATTGTCCGTTAAATGTAAGCACTTTTTTTGTGGCCTAAAAACACCCTGACAGTACAAACGTATTATTTTGTAATTTTTTTAAACAAAATTATTGTAAATAAATATTTTTAAAAAGCTTTGAAATGTCTGAAAAGTTTTAAAGTTTATCCTAAATGACCTCACTGGTGCATGAAAGGGGCGATTTTGAGTTCCTACTGGACACTATGTTTTGTCCGTTAAATCTGAAGTCTGTTATATCAGGATCTGTTAAATCGAAGTTCCACTGTATTAAAAGCCTCAATCAATTTCTCCCATGTGACTGTGAATTGTTGCACATGCACTTGCAATGTTAGGGTAATTGTTTTAAAAGGATTGTTGGAGGATCTTCAGTATTGCTTGAACCAGGTCATGTTATAGCCAAAGTGGTAATTGTTTTAAAAGGATTGTTGGAGGATCTTCTGTATTGCTTGAACCAGGTCATGTTATAGCCAAAATGTCTCATCTGTACAGAAGCAAGTGATGAGTTTTAACGAGCCAGAAACTATCCGTCTTTATACATCGCGGCTCTCCATTCTCTGCAAATGACATCGCACATGCTTGGAAACCCATCTCTTTGATTTGCAAAGCTGTAATGTGATACCTAATGACCCAAACCTAGAGCCAGCGCTCCACCAGGCGAGAGCCCACTGGGCCAATGAGCTCGGACAAAACGGTCTTGATTGCCAGGGTTTAGCGCCAATGAGCCTGGAATAACAAGGAGCATATTGTACCATCGGGCACCGGGCCGGGGCTTGGCGGCCATGCTATCGGGCCCTCGCGGCGTGTTCAACGACTGCGTTAATGACGTTCTAACGACCTGGCGGAGTAGGTGACCGTATGGACGGGATGAGAAAAAGAGCAACAGAGATGAGCGACTGGACGCTTTCATTTACATGTGTAAAACTAGCCTGGGAAATTGTACTGTTATTTACAAAAGTACTAAAATCATTGAGGCCAATTCCTTTATTATTGCTGTAGAATGAACACATTTGTTGTTTATCTGCTCAGGTTAAAGCCATGTCAAATATAAAAACATTGCTTTGGCGCCATCTTATGGCATCTTGGGGTCAAGGAACAATGTTTACGTAAGGGGAGGAGCTTCATTTAGACAGACCATAACCTTGTCTAATAGGAAAATAAATGCTTTTCCGGCATCTTGTGGCATCTATAGGCAGTTGCAAAACTTTTTGGGTGGGTGTCAATTAAGCACAGATTTGTGCTGAATTAGTTCATTTAAAAATTGGTGAACTGAACTTCGAAATAATTCACATAGAAAATTAACTTTCCCACCAATGGCTTCAAGACACCATTAATCAATAATTAATTCCACATAATCAACAGCATTCTTATCTATCAATTTATTGATTATAACTGCTAAACAATAACAAATAAAAAGCGTTGGCATAGTGTCTATGAGGCGTCGTTGTTACCAAACATCCCTGTCAATATTGTGAGTGGTGCGGCATAACTTAGCTCGACTGTATGCATTAAAAACACTTTGACACTCCCACTAATTGCGTGTGACTTTTATCAAGCATGGGAAATCCATTTCTGGCAAGTTCCGCTGTGAAGACACCTCATCAGCTTGTCCCTGCCAGATGCCAGTGGCAAATGAGAAAAAGACAAGAGCAAAAAAAAAAAAAAGAAAAAAAAGAATAATAATAATAATTTGATGATCAAGATATGACAAAACAAAGAAAAACCATGGCGTACCGTGCATTTGTTTGTTTTTGAACCGCAACAGATGACATCTGTCACAGAGACGCGTCTGTCATGTGTGTGAGGAAGAGAGCAAAATGCGGCGGATGCATTACAATGTGTGCATACATACATCAGTGATTCCACATATGTAAATAGTGATATCATATACGCTCGTCAACCTTAACATCACAATTGAATGCGCTTTGATCCAAGAGATACAACCACAATAATAAACACATAGCGGCATCTCAAAACTTCAACTAGCAATGTGACAAGTGGCCTCTATCTCTGTAGAATTTTCTAAAAAAAGAAATTAATTAAATTAAAAAAAAATACATTGACTCAAAATCAAACGCCTCAAAAAATCCTCCATAATAAATAAATTATTGATGACTAAGTAGAAGGGGTTCTACGATTAACAGACGAAACAAAATGCTCGAGATGTGTTGAGAAACAATCGAGTTATAACTATTTTACTCTGATTTGAAAGCATTTTTTGACCAGTATTTCTTTTGGCGATATCACAAAAATGTCATCCAAAAGGCTTTTTTGTTCAAACACACAAAAAAAACCTCTCAGAAAAACACTACTTTTAACCAAAAATTAAGCATCTAAAGAAAATGCCTTAAAAAGTCGCCTCACCACACTGCGTCCCAATTTATTATGCTAATAATGTTTTTCTTAGATCGTCATTGCAAATGACAGTGAGCCAAATTTTCAAGTTATCAACTGTCAGTTTTAGCTGAATGTTTTTGAACAAACCTCCTAATGCTATCAGTATTTTTTTTATTAAAAAAAAAAAAAAAATTAAAATGTACTGCTCCAAACTATTACTCACATCTACAGTACACGCAATAGCTCCACAAAACAGTACTACACAGTTTTAAATCTTTTGACGTTTTCAGCAATTATCTTCAAACATGTACGCCATGAAGAAAGTATCTATCTCGCCATCCATCAATCATACTACAAAAAACTAATGGTATTTATTTAAATGGCACTGGAAGTTGTTGCTTTTAAAGGAGTTTGACAAAACTGCCAAAAGCAGATAGCTAGCCATAATGTCTGCGAGCCAGAGCGTGAGCTGCACTGTATTTGTTTACAGAGTGGAGCACAAGGTCGTTTCCCTTCCGTTGCTTACCTAAAATGTTACCATTACCATAGCTACATATCAGAATGCAAATGTACCATTCAAGTCCTAATCTCTAGGTACCCCGCGAGCGTGTGCTGAGTTTTATCCATTCTATCAAACTCCCCCCATACAATACATCTTGATATCTTGTATACATATGTCTGCGCGTCATGTACGTGAGACAATGGCCGTCACAGCTCCAAGGGCAAGCAGGACGGCTGCTCTCCATATTTTGCTGGTGTGCGACCACCACTTAGGATTGTCCGTCCCTGTCGTTAAGCGCCTTGGGAGTTCAGATAATGTTCCTTAGCTCGGAGAAGACAAGTTGATGGCTGTCAAATGGAATAAATGACGGCGGAGTTCGTATTAGGGGAACGTCGTGATCCAAATCCCCAAACACAGGATGAGCAATCACTTTGTCGCCGAAGCACAGGGTCACCAATCACTGTCTAATGCATGCCTTGATTAATACGAGGCACGGAGCAACATTACATCCCGTTCAGGGGGATTCTTAATTGCCTCTGTCATCCTTCCCCCTTAATGGTGGACACCAGTCCCGCGTAACACCTTGTTTCCAGACGTCTTCACCCCGCCGCCCCCATTACCCCATCCCCCACCCCGCCACCCTAAGCAGGGATAGCGGGATAAATGACGACGGCGGCCAGTGTTTACATTGACGCGCCCGCGTTAATGTATGTAGATTTCATTTCTGATGACTGATTATTTGACTGCTCATTTTGCCCCGAGATTTATGGCGCTCTCTCTATCTCGCGACTCCAGTGGCACGCTTATCTTTAATAAAAGAGATGAGGACATTAATCAGGTTTTGTCGGCGGCCCTTACTAAGACATGAAATGCATTGTACAGAGTAAGTAAACACGCTCCACGTCCTTCTCCGCCGCCGCACTCTGCGGCGAAGGAGGGGAAAAACCCTCATTATATTTATCATCATTTCACATCTGCTGTTTTTGAAGCAATGTACCATGAGCCCATAAAGTGTATTACAACTGTGCATAAATTTGGCTGATTTGTGGCTGGAGTGGCTAATTCTTTGAGTACATTTTAGAAAAACAAGCACTGAGCCCTGAAATTGCAATTCCATAACGGCTTAAAATTACAGAGTGCCGAGTCACGAACTCATGTTATATTGGGGGGGGGGGGGGGGGGGGGATTGCCACCGCCGCAGCCCAGAGATGGAAACAATAAAATCGGAGATGAGTGAGCCATATACTCAAACAAAATAAAGCCAGATGGGCTGCTCCAATGATCACAGGAAGTAGCTATCTTACAACTGCATCTCATTGGATCCTTTGAGGATGCACTAGAGAGGCGAGGTGAGAGCATAAGTGCAACCTCCACCACTCAAGATCTGTAAAATTACAGTAAATGGATATCAGCATTGGTACAAAGGAAGGTGGTGTGTTGTATGCACTGTAAAAACACTTTTTTTTTTAATACGATTTCTTTGATTATTAATTGGAATTCTTAAATACAGAACAATAAGGTGACTACCTAGCGACTAGGACAAGAAGCTAAACTGTCGTCGCTCAGTGCTCCTTGTCAAATAGCACTAACAGATGGAATCAAATGCACCAATAACAGAAGCTCAAGTATGCGAAAAACAACAAGGAGTGGAAACCTATCAAAATAAAGTCACACTAAACATCACTTCGCTGAAGAAACATTTTATGATTATTATGACACAAACATTGGCTAACGCTGGATAAAAGCACTTGGATAGTGCCGAAGTACGATAATTCTGGTTGATATTTTTCCCATACCAGTCGTCCTTTAAAGGGGACATACTGTATAAAATGTGAATTTTTAATTGTGTGCAAATCGTGGGGTCTCTCCATCAAGAGTGAAATTAAACAACCAAGCAAATCGTTCCGAAAATGTGTCTGTGAGCGAGCGGTTCTGAATTTGGTCTGATTGTGACGTAATAGTGTGGCTAATTTACACAAGACCACCAGCATAAGATTTTATGTTTGCTTTGTTGATGATATGTGTCGCAGCAGGACTCCTCGCCCTGTTCGGCATGTTGCAGGATAAACGTCCACTTATAAGTATCATCTTCGCTCATCTTTTCTGGCGTGCTGTGCCTCGTTATTACAAAATCCAATAACAGCGGCTTTAATATCCATAAATTGTGTTCATTACAAAGTTATAGTTAAGAAATATCGAAAGTATACCCCAAAGTGTCATTTTTATCGTAAACGAGCAGGATGATATCATGTAAAAAGGATGTGATGATATTCAAGTCTTGTCCTGCAGCATTATCTGGGAGCTCATAAAGAGATGAAATTTAATATGATGCTTTCAGTCAATTTAATTGAATTTTAATTGCCACTTTGGACAGAAGGTTTAGATCTAATCAATAAAATGTTAAACGTTTGGGTCTTTTTCGCATGAAAAGCAGCAGAACCAGAGTAAAAAAAACAAGTGTGTTTATGAGCTCCAGATGCAGTTTGAAAAGAATGCGATGACTAAATAACACAAGACGAACACGCGGTGGTTCTATTAATTACACTGGTGTGGAAGAGCAGTCGGTCACCTTCAAAGAAAGGCCTCGTTTTAATGTGCCAGAGCTATAAATATTTGGAAATGTCACACCTTGCGAAGACAGCGTCAGGCCAGAGCTGAGGCGATAAATCAGAGGCGGAGAAGAAAAGATGGCTCTTTGGTATTTTAGAAATAATTACTCGCACAAAAGGGGGGAATGAATTATGCTATACATTTCACTGAAACAGACCATTAGGAGCGGATTAGATTATTAAACCAATTGCCGCTCCTTAGAATTACCCTGACAATGATCCACCATCCATAATTCATGGAAAACAAAAAAACATAGCTCTGTCAATTAATGCAAATTAATTGATTTAATGACTGTATCGTCACTGTCTATCAAAAAAAAGCATGTACAGTACTGTAGAAATGTTATAATTTTTTGGGGGGTATGGAATTGTTGTTGTTGATTAATCATGTCCTGAAGCATCTGAGGCGAAAATGGAACTTATTTACTCTCAGCTTGTTTTGTGTCTTAAGAAGCCCAACATGACGTCAATAAAAAGCTGAACAAAATATTTCCACTCGATGGCACACTGTCTTGGAAAAAGGAGTTCAGAACATTCAGAGAATGTGGATCTTATTTTTTTATTTTTACGAAATGTGATCCTGAATTCTGTCGATGAATCACATCTTGATGTGATTGAGGCAAAATGGAATGCACGACTTGCACTGCACTTACATGCACTACAACTAGTTTGCTGTCGGAAGAAAACAAAAAACACACATAACATCAAATTACAGGAATGCAGACCTCCACTATGGTAACTATTATGTTGCGCAATATGACACCGGCATCTAAGCATGTTTTCAGAAAATTCAGAGAAAATTCGATTTGACCATAATTGAGAGCATTTAGTTAAATTTAAATCAGTAAAGGTACACAACTTTTAAAACAATCATTAATTTTGGATGCTTAAGACAATTTAATGCTATACTTTAGTGTAAATTTTTATTAAATACTACTTATTCGTGACTTTTGACTTTTTTTTTTTTTTTACATTAAGTGAGGAACAAGCTGAATGTAGGCCAGGAGACCGTCCACTGCCTCCATTATCACACACACACACACACACGCACGCACGCACGCACGCACACACACACACACACACACACACACACACACACACACACACACACACACACTTATAAATCGCCAGGAACCTTACTTAGGCTGCTCCAAGGATGGGAGGAATTTATCCTCCATCCCTATAGAGAGATGCCTGTGAGAGAAAGATGACATGGCCTATCCTTTAAAGCTCATAAAAGTCTAAATTAAATATCAAATGGAAGCACTGATGGATAGCATCCCCATCATGGAAGCCTTCCCACCCCCCCCCCCCCCCCCCCCCCCACGGCCCCGCCCACCAACTGCCTGAAACGACAGGTGCTCCTCACATGACTGGAGAGCCGGACAACTTTATTAGAGGGATGGTTGTCAGCTCACACATATAGGAAATAAGAGTCAAGGCAAGTGAACATAACAATGGACCGTCGGTGTGCCCCCCCCCCCCCCCCCCCCGCCCCTCCCCCCCTCCATTTGCCATTTGTCACATGCAGGAATTACAGACGACATGATGTTCTAAATCCATATTTATAAAAATCGTCATGTTTCCCCATCCTCAGGAGAAGAACCCTCGGAAAGAATTCCTGTCACTTCGTCGGGAGACGCGGCGCTAACGCCTGAGCCTGCCACAATGGCTAGCGCTATCGCAACGCGGGCTAAAACTGTACATTATGAATCATCAATTGTCGCCCCGCTTTGTATCATCCCCAAGAGAAAATCCCAATCTGCTCTTGCTCCTACGGCTGATGGACACCCCATTATTCATTCCCGCTTCCTCAACTGCGAGACAGGAGTGGGGACAGGCACAAGAAGGACGGCCTTAAGATTAATCCCCCCGCTCTTTCTGCTGCTGCTTGAATCCGAATGAAATAGACGATTCAGCTTCCCTTAATCAAAGTTTTTATCATCTCCCCTCCTCCAGCCGAGGATGTCGGGATAATACTTGTTTCATTTGCGTGTGCCGTGAGTTGACACTGGGAAGGGTGATGAGAGGGATCATTGTACTGTAATAACTGAGCACAATTGGAATGAGGCCGTTGTCGTCCAACAGTAATGCTCCTGGTGCCTAAACTAGTTTTGCTGCTTCCCACTGGCAAGACAAGGCACTATTACTGTCATGAACGGAACAGAGGATAGGACCCAAAAATGCACGACTCCAAAACAAATGGACAGTTTCCAAAAAGAGAGGTTTAATAGACGGGCATAGGTCGGTACACAGGCAGGCAATCCAAGAGAGGCAACAGTATCCAAAAACATGAGGCAAAGAGACAAGGTCGATAATCGGAACAGGGTCAGGTCTTACTGTGAATCTATGACGTGGAAACAAGGAATGCTGGAACGCGACGACAAGGTACAACGAACTGGCAACGAGAGGAAATGAGACACGAGGTTATATACAAGGGGTAATTAGGGTGAACGAGGCACAGGTGATGAAGATGCTCACATGAGCAGGTGTGTGTGAAACAGGGGGGGAAGACAAAACCCGGAACACACACACACACACACACATGACAGTACCCCCCCCTTAACGGCCGGCCCCAGACGGCCCTGGGGCCCCTGGATGCGCAACGTGGAAGTCCCGAATGAGCGAATCATCCACGATAAACGCAGACGGTACCCAGGAACGCTCCTCAGGCCCATAGCCCTCCCAGTCCACCAGATATTGAAACCCCCTGCCCCTCCGACGAGATGACAACAGCCGCTTCACAGAGAAGACAGGGCCCCCATCCACAAACCGGGGGGGAGGAGGGGGCCTGGAAGGCGGGACCAGAGGGGACTCCCGGGCTGGCTTGAGTAGGCTGACGTGAAAAGTAGGGTGGACCCGCATAGACCTTGGGAGCCTCAGCTTCACGGTGACAGGGTTGATTATTTTTGTGATGGGGAAGGGCCCAACGAACCTGGGAGCGAGCTTCTTGGACTCCACCCGGAGTGGAATATGTTTGGTCGAAAGCCAAACTCGCTGACCCACTTTGTAGTTCGGGGCCGGTGTCCTCCGACGGTCAGCAGCGGCTTTGTAGGACCGTCCCTGGCGCAGCAGCATCTGGCGGGCTCGCTCCCAGGTCCTCCTACAGCGTCTCACCAAGGTTAATGCCGCTGGAACTGTGGATTCTGGGGCTATGGCAGGAAACAGAGATGGTTGGTAACCATGCACAACGTGAAAAGGCGATAGACCAGTGGATGCAGAGGGGAGGGAATTGTGGGAGAATTCGACCCAAACCAGTTTCTGAGACCAGGATCGGGGCTCCTGTGAAGCGAGACATCGGAGCCCCGTCTCCAGGTCCTGGTTCAGCCTCTCGGTTTGGCCGTTGGTTTCAGGATGAAACCCGGATGACAGACTGACGGTAGCACCTATGAGTTTACAAAACTCCTTCCAAAATTGCGAAATGAATTGGGGACCCCTATCAGACACCACATTCTTGGGGAAACCATGGAACTTAAAAACCTGATTAATCATTAGCTCGGCCGTGTCTTTAGCTGAGGGGAGTTTTGGAAGTGCAATGAAGTGCGCCATCTTAGAGAACCTGTCAACAACTGTAAGAATGGTGGTATTGCCTTTAGAGGCCGGTAATCCTGTAACAAAGTCTACGGAAATGTCTGACCAAGGACGTTGTGGTATTGGCAGGGGTCGCAACTCCCCAGAAGGACGTTGATGAGAGGCCTTGTTAGCAGCACATACCTGGCAAGCATTGACGTAATCGCTAACATCCCTCCTAACATTAGGCCACCAAAAGCGCTGTTCGACCACTGATAGCGTCTTGGCAATGCCTGGGTGACATACCGTTCGGTTCGTGTGAGCCCAGTGGATGACTTTTCCCCTTAAGGTCGGAACCACATAAAGCCTGTTCTCGGGGCAATCTTCAGGGCTAGGAGTGTCTTTCAGAGCCCCTTCAACCGCAGTCTCAATGTCCCAAACAAAAGCGGAAATGAAGCATGACTTAGGCAAAATAGTCTTAGGGTCGGACAAAGAACTCACCTCTCCCGTGCCCTGGCTACCGGCACCGGCAACTTTGACGTGACAGTTGCTCACGGAATGACCCAACTGACCGCAGTAGAAGCACCGCCCTTCCCTCAGCCGGCGTTGACGTTCCTCAGAGGAGAGACGGAACCTGCCCCGTTGCATGGGCTCATCCGTGGTGACGCTAGCCAGTGGATTGAGACTGGCAGCAGGGAATCTGCCTTGGTTTGGCTTGTCACCGAGGCTCGTCCTCCAAGTGCGCGGTGAAGCATCCCTCCGCCGATCTCCATCCAGCTCGCGATCCAAAAGCCTTCTGTCGATCTTGAGGGCGAGAGCGATGAGAGTGTCCAAGTCGGGTGGCAGGTCTAGCGGGACTAAATGATCCTTGACGGCGGGGGATAGTCCTTGAAAAAAGGCATCGAGTAGCGCCCGATTATTCCAATGAGTCTCAGCTGCTAGAATGCGAAACTCAATCGCGTAATCTGACACCCTGCGCTTGCCTTGTTGTAAGGTGACAAGGGAGCGAGCTGCCTCACGATCAGGAGTGGAAAATTGAAAAATTTGCTCCATAGTCTTGACGAAAAAAGCCCATGAATGACACGCGGCGGAATTGCGGCTCCATTCAGCAGTAGCCCACGCCTCCGCACGACCAGTCAGGTGGGAAATGACGAATGCGATCTTTGCCCGCTCGGTGGGGAAGGCGTCTCCCTGCAGTTCAAAGTGGAGTTCGCACTGCGTGATGAACGGCTTAATGTTCCCAGATTCTCCAGAGAACCTCTCCGGTCGAGAGAGCTGTGGGCAGACAGCAGCGGAGGTGGCAGGTGGCTGCATGGTGACTACCTCACACGGAAATACCGTGGCAGTACTGGGTGTGGTGCCCACTGGTTCCTTCTCTTGAAAAAATTTCAAAAGAAGTTCAAACTGCGAGGCCACCTGTCTCATCATATTGTCCTGATTCCTTGACAGTCCCTCTAGATGAAGGTGGAGGGCGGCAATCTGCTCATCCTGCTTCGCGAGGCGTTGACCCTGCGCTTGAAGGGCTTTGCGCACCGGGTCTGAGTCTGCTGGGTCCATGTTCTGGCCAGTTCGTTCTGTCATGAACGGAACAGAGGATAGGACCCAAAAATGCACGACTCCAAAACAAATGGACAGTTTCCAAAAAGAGAGGTTTAATAGACGGGCATAGGTCGGTACACAGGCAGGCAATCCAAGAGAGGCAACAGTATCCAAAAACATGAGGCAAAGAGACAAGGTCGATAATCGGAACAGGGTCAGGTCTTACTGTGAATCTATGACGTGGAAACAAGGAATGCTGGAACGCGACGACAAGGTACAACGAACTGGCAACGAGCGGAAATGAGACACGAGGTTATATACAAGGGGTAATTAGGGTGAACGAGGCACAGGTGATGAAGATGCTCACATGAGCAGGTGTGTGTGAAACAGGGGGGGAAGACAAAACCCGGAACACACACACACACACACACATGACAATTACTGGTAATAATCAGCTGGGTATCCTTGTGTTGTCCACTTCTGTGTTCTTTAGGCCCTTAGTCTCCTCTTGAACGTTGACTGTTATGCCCCATTGAATGACGGAGCAGTTTCTCGCGACCACCCAGCCCAAACCAAGCAAAGCCAGTGTTTTAACTCCAGTATGACTGGCAACTACCAAGCCTTAGTGCACTGAGTTTTCAGGTCCCTAAAAAGATGGCCATAACAAAAGTCAAACAGGAAGAAACCTAGAGCAGAATAATTAACTTGATCGGATAAAGTGATTAGAGCCAAACTCTGAAATGAACAGCTGTAGTGCACCGCTCACCTCTTGTCATTAAGGGAAGGCTGGACGATGAGTTCACTTCCAGATAAACAAATTAGTGTGGTGTCCGCAACAATGCTTTACTACATCGGTCGACCGAACTCCTTAACCTCACCTGTGGTCACAAGCTTTGCGATGTGACCAAAGAGACAAGGTTGCAGGATCTCCGTGCTCACCCTTAAGATATCAGGCAAGGCGGTAGGAGGGTTCGCCGTTGTGTCAGTCTGGTGGAACTTGGGGAGGTGGGCACCTCTACTTAGACCGCTTTCCCCTATGACCCAGAGAATAAAGGATCACTCCTATGGCGGGACCTTTGCTCTGAAATGTTGGAAAATAACTATGGAATGTAGCAGTAAACAGGTAAAGAGCTCTGAAGAAACACAGTGAAAATGAGGACACCGGTTGAACATTCACTGCTTCTTTGACCTCCAGTGAAGAAGGTTCTGGAGAGAGACCAAGATAAGACGTGTTGGTCTTTGCTGCAGTGCTGCCTCCGAACAGACAAACAATAGCTAAAAATGCTGTATAACTGACCAGCTTGCTAAATCTGACAGTATTCTTTTATCCTGGATGTGCGGGACCAAAGCGAGATGTGATTTGGCTCTCAGCGAGATCGCAGTCAGGTGAGCTGTAAAGTTGCGCTTGCAGTCACCTGAGCCTCACACAGCAAGACTCTATGCTGTCACGCCTCGCCTCGCATCACTTAGCAGAGGGGTGCAAATTTGTTATCGCCCGGGTGTTAATGAACTGTGGGCTCATGTGGGCCTAATGAGAGTGTGCTTCCACAGAGTGAAAGTACACGGTTATAAGTGATGTGCTCATGATTTCCATGGTTTAGGAGGCAACATCACAGAGTTTCTTTTTTTTTTTTTTTTTTACCATGAAGATGCAAAAGTGATACAGTTCTTCGGCTTTCAAGAACAGAGTTTTGCGTCTCGGTTACTGGATTCCGGCAAAGTCCAAAGTGATTCTTTGTTCAGCAGCCAAAAAACAAAGGGCAGCCCAAACCCCTCGGCCGTGTGGGTGGTTATTCAGATCACTAATTGTAGAGGCCACCGGGGGACGAGAGAGCCAAGTGGCAGGCTCTCTGCAAGACGCGCCGAGGGAGGAGGGAGAGCGGGACGGACCCTCGCTCTTGCCTTCTATTCCACCTGTTCTTCCCCCAAATTGGCAGCTGGCAGGCAAATGAATGCGGTGCGAAGTGAGCCCACTGAAGTGCAGGGTCCCGCTGTTCGACCAACAAAGGAACTCCGTGCGAGACATCTGCTGTCCAGTTATCAGAATACATTTAGTCACGTGCCTCCGTTTCCCCTTGCTCCCTGACCGCGTCCGCCTGGCATACACATCATTTCTTTCGGCCTAGTTCTCTCCTTTGGCGGCTCCTCTCACTTGCCCGGGCAATCACGCTCTTCCGTTTGCCGCTTTTATTTAAACAATGAAAGGTCCGGCCTTAACCTGGAAGGGTTTCCCAATGCGTGAACCCTGTGCGAAGGATCACAAGCAGCAAGAGGAAGTGGCGTGTTTATAAAGCACGCTCGTGCAAGCAAAATAAGGAAATTGAGCTTATACACCATGAATAATGAACCCTAATGAATGCACTTGTTTTGCGCCACGCTCACTTGGGCTGCAGCCAGATGGTCACCAGTTTCGCTTTTTGCAGTTTTTCCATTGCACAGTAATGGGTCGACTCTACTCACCTTGGTTGTATTGCGGGAAACTGCAAAACCCATGGGGCATTGAACGCATCAGTCGACACACTAACAAACAGCAACGGAGGAGAACGAGAGTAAAGGGTTTCTCGGTCAGTAACACCTGGTTTCGTATCCAGGTTGAGTGTATGACTCCTCTGACATCAAATGTTTGGTGTCAGAATTAGGATGCTTAGCTACGTGACTACTTCGAATCCTGTGCGATGACATGTGTTGCTCAACAGGACCATGACAAATGCACAGAAGATCCTTGTTCTACGTTGTTCCCAACAAACAAGGCTGCGTAGTGGCATAAAACTAACTTTGTTAACGCGGCACAGGAAGGCATGCTCATTTACCACATACTATACGAGAACCCCAATTCCAATGAACGTCACCTACATGGTATCAAGTCACACACACTAGAAATAATATCCCATAGTACCTGGTTTTGCCAACAGAAAAGCACTGTAAATCCTTTCGACCTCTCTGATGTGTTATTTCTGGTGATCACATTTGTCAGTGATCATCCCATGAAGCACCTTGGACCGGACCCCCGTGGCCAAGTCACACACCAAAAACAGCACCAGTGGTGACACGACAGGCGTCTGCAGATGAGACTTCCCGTCCAATCTCACGCGATCGCCGTTTACTTGAACATTTAATCCCCGTAACGTGTGTCATCTGGTTTGCACGCGCCTCACTCGGCACCACGTCCTCCAACATCTCCCAGTGGGGCACACTTGCGGCAAGGTTGTACATCCAGGAAGGGACAACCCCCCCCCCCCCCCCCCCCCCCCCCCCCACTTAAGTTCCCCATGTAAACTAGATGACTTCCTCCAGGCAGGTGGCACATATCCAGATGTTCTCTCAATTTCCTCCACGTGTGCATGTCTGCTTATGTGTATGCGTGCACGCTTCGCTCGACGCACCCCTCGAGCCTGTGACCTCTCAGTTCTCCACAACAACATCACCACTGGAGCACTTTACACCATAATGACTTGTATCGCCCCAGGCCCTGACACATCTGTGTTCTCCCTCCCTCCATCTCTGTCTCACCAACGCCTTCTTTCTCCCTTTGTCTCTCCACTTTCACATTTTCTCCTGTGCACCATCACTCTTAAGCAGGTGCTTCCCTCCATTTGTTCTGGTGCACAGCTACAGTAAAAACATCGTACAGTTTGTTTTGCAATGACTCGGGGAGAGGATTCCCAAACTGTGGCGCACACACTCCTGGAGGTGTGTCAATGCTCTCTGGTTCAATAAATATACAAATTGTTTTAATTTCATGTATTACACGCAGAAAACTTGCATACTGTGCAAGCGGCCTCTTCAGTGGGTGTGATTGTCTTTTCATAGAAATAAAATGCTTAAATATCAGCATTTCATCTATAGAAACGTAAATTAAACTAAACAAATGAACAATTAAATAAAAAAAGAATGGAACTCAAAGACATTCAATGTATTCTGAAACAACTTCAAATTAAACTTAACTAACTTTTGCTACCGGATGTGTGTAACTTTTCAGCAAAAACTGAAACTTTAATGTATGTGTTCCCGGTGTTATTTGCTATAAATGGCTTTTTTACCCCTTTTTTTGGTTGCTGTTTTTTAAGGCGCATTCAAGGGAGAGGGGGTGCGCCTACAACTCTGTCCGCTTGTTCCACAGCAGCGTTAAAATGACATTTTACAGCTTGCTTTGCGTTAACTTGGGTCCTCCTCATTGCATAAGTGGCTGAAAGGGATGGGCAAGATTAAAAGTGTAATGGAATGTAGGAGCACACCCACACTCCCCAAAAGTGTAATTATTTTCACAAAATATAAAGGTTTACATGTAAGCATGCACTCTATAAAAAAATATTTCAAAAATAAAGAAACCATTTAAAAATTGTATCCCCCCAAAAACATGTAAGTAGCTAGCTAATTTCCACCACCATACATATAATATACAACATATAACATTTATACATGTCACCTTATATTTCACTTATTTTTAAATTCTGTACGTCAGCTTTGCGACAGCTTTACAGATGCCATTTATGCTGTGCAAGTGGCGCATCTACCTCATGGAGATGTGAAATATTATCATAAAGGTGCTTACACCAACCTTGGTGGCACAACCTGCACGTTTTTTTTAAAGGTAAAAAAATTGGACAGATACTGTTTATGAGGTGTGGCGTCATTTTTTGTCAGGCACGCCCGACAATTTATTGGGGGATCGTGTCAATTAAAAATTACACTGATTTTACAATTTGAATGTACCGTACAATACATACACAATAACGTATTTAGTGCTCATCTGATATTGTACTACTTCAGAATTGACTACTGGCAACACTGAGATTTCTGGATATACACACATACACACTCATATGCACACTTATCTGGACAGGCACACACACACATTCTTCCCCCTCGCCACACACAGTGTCTTGTTTTCAGGTTCATTAAGCCCCAGTGTTAGCCAGAGTGGCTGACAGGATGAGGAAGAGTGCAGAAATCTGCCCCTGCAGGTATCCATTCAAATTATCATTGGGAGAAAGCCTCTCTCGCTCTCTCTCTCTCTCTCTCTCTCTCTGGTTCTTGTCAATGCCCTTGGGGAGGTAGAGAGGGGAGGGGAGGGGGGGGGGGGGGTTTGGGGAGTTAGCACTAATTAGAGAGACAAGGAGCGCTTGAAAATAAGTCCATTAAACCCATGTGGACCAAAAAGCAGCAAGTACCTAGAATATCTGCTAACAACAAGCATCCAATCATTTCCTGTTCTGCTGAGGGCATCTATTTTTTTTTCCCCCCTGGCATTTTTCTAAAGGAGCAAATATGGTGTAAGAAATGGAGGGCAGAAGCTGTCAGCGATCATAAAGGGCTTTGTGAAAATAATTTTTCAATTAGGAGCAATGATCAAACTGTGCGCAAGCTCCACAATTTAGCTCTTGATGATTTCTGGGTTGCGTGTGTATGCATGTTTCTGTGTGGGGTACAAGTTTAAGATTAAACCATAAAGTAGTAGTTGGTGAGTTTTATCGTCGCTGGTAACGCTTCCTACAAAGTCAGGAAGACACCAAAGAGAACACATTGTAAGTTTTGGACTGGCATGGACAGAGAAGGACGGAAGCCTCAATATTGAGGTCTACAGAAAGCCTCCACTCCGATTTTCTCCAGACATACCGATGCATTTCAAGCCCACAAACACCCTCAGACAAAAGCCAGTACACCTCAAGGCAAAAAATCCAGAGCAGCAAACACAGCAATGTTCTTGATATAGTGCAGTTTAGTGTCGTGAGGACTGCAATGACCTCTACAATGGAGAGACCAATCAACCTCGACACAAACGCATGGCACGACATGGGAGAGCAGTTTCTTTGGGTGCAGAGTCAGCAGTTCAGTTGCATTTGAAAAAGGAACATTCCTTTGAAGACAAAAAAAAAAAAGTCTGAATGATGAATAAAGAGTACCACTGGTTTGAAAGAAGACATCTACGTACGTCAAACAAGAAATGTGCTCTGTGAACAGCAGACGTGGAAGTAAGTCACATATGTACAAGTCACAAGCAAGTCCTAAGTCAATTTTGGAAAACTAAAATCAAGCAAGTCAAGTTGAGTCGCCGCTAAATTTCAAGCAAGTCATTACCTGGCTCAAGCAAATCGCAAGTCAAGTCATACAATCTTGCTACAGTCGCAACATATATTCAGTGGTAGGAAAATGTGTTTTCACAATTCATAACACTATAAAAAGTATCCAAACATTATAAAAGTTAAATGAACAGCAACAGAGATTATGACTGACAGAAATTATTGCACTGAATTGTTTTCAAATTGTATTTCAAAGTCAATTTAACAACTTTATTTCTGAACAAACTATGGTGTCTAATTTGTGGAGACAGCCTTGGAACTCTTACGGTTCTTAAGAGAACACCATTAAACAAAAGTTCACTGTACAGTATTTACAGTGGATATAAAAGAAATCTACACACCCCTGTTCAAATTTCTGTATTTTTATTTTTTTTTTAGTTCAAGTCAAGGTCAAGTCTCTTGGCTACCAAGTATAAAGTCAAGTCTTTCTTAAGTATTTGGCAAGCAAGTTGCACGTCGCAAAACTGGGAACTCGAGTCGACTCGAGTCAAATGATTTGACTCGAGTCCCCCTATCTCTACTAAACAGTAAGTCAGCAAGACCCAAAACAGAGCGCATAAAGTGCAGTGGAAATTCCTGGCCCTTGGCATGTTATGACAACAGCACGTCACAAAAAAAAAAAAATAATATGCATACGTCTCCTTCAAAAAAATGTAAATGTAAGATACTGCGGTATTTACAGTATAACGTCATATCCATTAAATGACGTGTTCGTTTTGGACGGCGGCTCTAAGCCGTGGGGTTGGTCGGTGGTGCGGTTGGGCAGTATTTATGAGCGCTGATTTAACTGCCGGATAGGGTCCTCTTGTGAAACACGAGCCAGTTCCAGCATTTAACCTCACCATACTAATTTATGCGCCGTGACATAAGGTACTTCATCATCTGCTCTTTGGGGAGAGACGCTCATCTAATTAGGTGGGATTTAATGAAATGCGAGCATGCGCTTGGTAACAACAACAACAACAACAACAACAAAGATTTAATCCAGTGTAAATCTAGCCCTCTATAAGGCCGGAAGAGAGTACAGTTGAGTTTCGGTGAACTCCATAAAAGTGCAAAAAGCTCATTAAGCAGCGACTCGGAACCACGTGCAAACAAGCTAATTCATCACAAAGCTTCATGCGTAATATTTACTAGCCAGCAGCCTAATGGATAACATCCCGCCGGTCGCTTTCCTTTGGATGTTGCTTTATTTGTGGTGACATCAATAGTCTTGCGCATCTTAAGCACCTTCTCCCCCCCCCGATAGCCCGCAGCCAACTCGGACTTATTAAAGCCTTTTTGAACGCACCGAGAAGAAAATGAGGCCAGACCGTCGACTGTTCCCTGGCACACGAGAAACAAATGTCGTCGTCATCAGCGTTAACGTTGTAATTTACATAAAATGACTTACATACTGGTGTGTTAATCTAATTTGTCCGGACCAAGTGCGAGCAGTTGATTCATATGGGCACTGCCAGGGAGCCCCCCCTGCTCGCTCTTCCACGTGGCTAAACCCTGCAAGTACACATAATGGAAAATATAAATGCAACATTAAAAATAGCTTTTATTTATTAACACAATGATACGCATGCACACAGTGATTATTATCATCTGCCAACACTCATTGGCCAAACCATTGGCTACACACTTAAGCAGGAGTGGAGAACCTGCTCGGAGACTGAATTTAAGAAAAGAAAGAGAAAAAAAAAAAGGACATACCAAACGATTACATATTACATATCATGAGCATTATAATACATAATTGCCATTTTTAATAACAATATTTCCCTATGTAGTGGTTGGAGGTGTGGTGGTTTACTGCTAGGTGTTTGTTAGCAGGTGCTTCATTGTACAATTTTATTTTTAAAATAATAATTGTAATATTTTCAAATGATTTGCTGTGAAAATATTTCAAATAGGCTGGCACGGTGGTTAACTGGTTAGCACATCTGCCTCACAGTTCTGGGGACCGGGGTTGCATGTTCTCCCCGTGCCTGTGTGGCTTTTCTCCGGGCACTCCGGTTTCCTCCCACATCCCAAAAACATGATTGAGGATTCTAAATTGCCCATAGGAGTGAATGTGAGTGCGAATGGTTGTTTGTGTCTATGTGCCCTGTGATTGGCTGGCGACCGGTTCACGGTGTACCCCGCCTCCCGCCCGAAGATAGCTGGGATAGGCTCCAGCAGCCCGCGACCCTTGTGAGGATAAAGCGGTACAGAAAATGGATGGATGAATATTTAAAATAAAATATGTTGCAATATAATGAAAGTGAGGCCTTTAGTTGTACAAATGTATAATAACGTTAGATATGATCTATCATTTTCGGCAAATAAAATATGATAATTACTGAATACAATTAGTAATCAGTAATTACAACAGTATTACAATATATGTTGTAAGAAACATACTTGCAAAGAATTAATTGTATTACGGCTTGTCTGCTCCTCGCTAACTTTCTCCAGCTTTACAGATGCCATAACTGTTGTTCGTGGTTATTGTGAGTTTAGGAATGTGCGACATGAATTTTTGCAGCACCTCCTCTTTTTAATTCCAGAGTAAACTTTGGCTTTACAGTTGCCATGTCACTGTATGCAGTTTCCCGCGACGGACGGCGCGCATCAGCCATCAGTTTTCACCCAATTCCTAATTCTTGTGGGTCAGTGTTGAAATGTTTAGTCATTTTTTTTGTTATTGAATGCCGCATGTAAGTGCACTCTTCTCTAAACAAACGGTGTAAACTTTAGCTTTATTGATGCCAGGTGCGCTCTCACAGTAGTAATGACATTATACTCCACTGACACGTGGTTGCATCTGTCATAGTAAAGGAAAAGCAACCGATTGATACCAGGTAGTCGATTTAAGGTGTGGCACAAGTGGACAACACATCCTGCGAATATTTGGGGCACAGTGTCTATTTGAGGGGAGGCCACGATTTGATGAAATATTTTATTATTTTTAAATTTTAGCAGGGTTTTACAGACACTGAATGCGATTTATCCAGACGTGATTCTTTGAGGATAATGAATCTGTAAAGGTTGACTGAACATAGAAGCCGTCACCTTAGTGTCTCCCTAAACGCCGCTGGTTTTGCTGTTAACGGACAAAAGTGCAAAGAGCTTAATGTCCTATTCACCCTACCGATTTTGAAAATTTCTCTTTATTTTTTTTTGTGGTTGGGTGACATCATTATTATTTCCTGTGATTTCTAAGGGCATATCATCCCGAATGATTGCAATTAGAAATGTGAAAATTCACAGGGGGAAAAAGAAATGGCTGTCGGGGAGCATTTGGGGGGGGGGCGGGTTTTTTGGTGGGTGAAAAGCGACTGAAAGGCTGTAATTATCGGAAATAGTCTGATAATGTGTATTATCATGCCATTAAATGTAAATGAGATGGAGCTAAAAGGCCCGATGTGGACGACTTGTGGCTTGCTAGAGGGTAAAAAAAAATGAAGGGGGAGGGTGAAATAAAAACATGCATTTGGAGAAAAGAAATGTCTAGGCTTTGTTCATTTCAAGGAATATAAACATTAAGGAAGTAGTGGTGCTGAAAACGTGGAAACAGATTGCGCAAGTTTGCAAAAAGCTTTGGTTCTGATGTTTTCTGAATTGTCTTCTCTGTGTGTGTGTGTGTGTGTGTGTGTGTGCGCGCATTGCCATGCCAGCATCATTCCACTTCAGCTGCTTAATAAGGCCGTCTGGACGAGCGAGCACCACCTACAACCCCCCCCCCCCCACACACACACACACACACTTCTAAGAAACATTACGCTGAATATTAATGTGCCGGCCCGAGACGTATGCCATTAACTTTGGCTGGCCATTTCTCTCTGCCCTTTTCCAACCACTGTACAGGAGTTAATGAATCGTGGGTAAAACAGTGAGCACAAAAGAACCAAGGAGAGATAGAGAGACGGCGAAAGAAAGAAATTGGGTGCTGAGGAGGGTGGCTATTTTTCAAAAAAGGAGGCATGAACATCAGTAGAAGTCAACTTTAGCTTGCCATGTAGACAAAGATTAAATTAAATTAAATGTGTGATGTATGGATCCTTGCTCCCCTTTTTCATGGCAAATGCTTTTTGATGCCATGCTGTGGCAAAAAAGAGAATCAATCAATCAATCAATCAATCAATCAATGCAGCGTCACCCATTTTTCGATGTGGAGGAGCAGCGGCGCTACTCTGAGATCCTCCCGGATGACCGAGCTTCTCAACCTAGCTCTAAGGGAGAGCCCGGACACCCTGCGGAGGAAACTCATTTCGGCCGGGAGCTTGTTCTTTCGGTCATGACCCACAGCTCGTGACCATAGGTGAGGGTAGGAACGTAGATCGACTGGTAAATTGAGAGTTTCGCCTTTCGCATGTGGGGCGGTTGGTGGGGTTGGGGGGGGTGAATTTTCTGGGGGGGGGGTGGCATTTGGTCCCTGCGGTCCCCAGGCCATTACATCTGCGTTGGGACGCCGTTCACCTGTGATTCAAATTTCGAACAGCAGAAAAACTAGTGGCTGACGGTCAGCCACTCATGAAAACTAGCAGCAGGACCCCGCACCATGCGCGACTTTTCATTTATGTTCGGCCGCGTCGTTTGGTGTGTGGTGGCTGTTGGCTGATCTATAAAGGAATATTGGGATTAATGCATTTGCAAAAAAATACTTGAGCATTTGATTATATTAAAGATCAATCAACCAAGTAGACATTTTTGACAGGATGTGATAAAGTCTCTAAATGGCAATGGGCTCCTTTCTGTGTTCTAGTGCATAAAACAAGATCATCTTAAACTTTATCAACCACCTTTAAAGAAGCCCACTGTACGTATAATGGCCAGGTGTTGCACGTACTGTAATTAAAGATTTTGGAGATGGTTTGTGCATCATTATTTCTTTCAGCGCAGCAATTTTTTTGGGTGGGTGGGGGGTACAGTAAGACAGGCGTGTTGCAGCGTGCAGTTGCAGCCTCAGCAAACGTGAGCCGTTAACAGACATAATTTGCGGCGAATAGCCAGAGGAGGAGGGGTGGGCTGGGTGGGATGTAGCAGCGCTTTTTGATATGCAGAAGAGCTGACCTCCCGGACCGCCACTTTAATTGGGTTTTTAATTTTCCGGGCCATCTGACGGTATCAGACGTGAGCTTCGCCCAGCGTGACGAGAGGAGACCGACGGAAAGAGGAGCAAAGCGGCGGGGGAATAAAAGCGAAGGGGAGTCCAAAGGCAAAAAGGAGGGCTTGGGATGGAAATTTGTGCTGCATTGTACAAGAGTGAAGGCCTTTGACGGGATGCCACCCTCGGAGACGGGGTGTAAAAGTGCAGGCTGCCGCATACAAAAGGCCCAACTTTCACACTCGAGGTGCAGCGCTCGTGCACGGGTTGCTGAAAGGACGCTTGTGGGCTACTGTTGGAACTAAGCGAGCATTTGAGCAGGAGTGTTTTTCACTGAAAACGGACTGCTCTGAAATGTATTTTTAAAGGTGTCGTTACATTTCAAAGAAACTACAGATAGGATTACTGTCATGATCCGTGTTTTTGTTGACTTTGTTTTGATTAGATTGAGTTTTTGTTTTTCCCATGCTCATTTTCAATGTCTTGTCCTGTACATCATCAGCCCTGTCCCTTGTGCCTGCCAATCAGCTTCCTCCAGCCACCCATGACTTGTCCAGGTGTTCCTCGTTGTCTCGTCAGTTCGCTTGTACACCCCACTTGTGGAACCTCAATTTAACGAACTAATACGGGGAAGGGGGCTGTCCGTTAAATCAGTTTGTCCATTAAATTGAGGCACTTCATTTTGTGGCCTAAAAACACCAGTGCGGCACAAAATTAGCTTTGTACTGTTTTCACGGGCTAAAAACACCCCGTACAGTACAAAATTTGTGTAAATAAGTATTTAAAAGAAAAAAAAAAGTTTGAATAGTGTTAAAAGTTTATCCAAATCTACCTCACTGGTGCATAAAAGGGGGGATTTTGAGTTCCGACTGTGTAGCATTTTCTGTCCGTTAAATCTGGTCTGTTAAATCGGGATTCCACTGCTTCCACTGAATTTAGTTCATCAGATGTTACCTTTTTGAGACTGCTGCACTCCTGCGTTGCTTCCCTGCACATTTGGTCCACACCAACACCGCGAAAACCCAACTGTGACAGTTACGGATTTGCATTAGCGATTAAAAACAACTTTCTGACTGGAACTTTTACAAGGTGGTCACATGACACACTATGAACTCACACAAGGGGGGGGGGGGGGGGGAGATGGAGGTCACAGTATACAGGACAGTGCAAGTTCAAATTTCATGGAATATTATTTATAATTTAAAAAAAATAAAATAGGTCAAGTGAATTTCTTGTACAAAATTTTACACATTTTTCTTATAGTGTCACAATCACACAAACCCACTGCTTTTTTTAAAAACCATTCACAAAAATAAAAAATTAAAAAAAGTATTTTGCGCTACTGAGTATACCACGCACATATTCACAAGTGGTGTGCCAGATCTTTACTCACAACTATCACGCTTATCACCGGCGCCAGTCCATCTGGCGGGCGATATCGTCACACACGGGACCGCCTCGTGCTTTGCGGGCGCTGGGGTTCTCTTTCTCCTGCTGCGTGTTTGTTCAATGGGCAAGAGAGACTGCACAAAGAGTTTCGGGCCCCTCTAATCTGCTACGCAAACAAGGCAGCAATTACACAGGCGAAGATAACGAGGGGACGTTTTCATCCGCAGTGACAGTACAAGCGAATCGGGGGTGTCGGGCGACAAGAGAGGATGAAGAAAGACGGAGGAAGAGGCAGAACGGGGGCAAAACGAGGGTTCACCTGCCTGTCAGCATCCACTCAGGCCGCTGTGAGACAGACAGACAGACACACACGCACATAGTTGTCACTGCAAATGGACGGACTACAGAAAGGTCTGGAGTAGGAGCAGGATCTCATCGCTATTGACAAACTGACATATTTAGACATCATTCAATTCAATTGGTGGTCGGCAAGTCTGCGTCCCAGTTGTTAAACTCAGGGTTGGAATTTCGACTTCAACCGGCCATCCAGTGGAATTTGGATGCGCTCCCAGCACTTGTGTGGGCTTCTCCGGGTACTCAAGCTTCCTACCACGTTCCAAAAACACGCGTGAGGTTCATTGAAGAATCGAAATGAAGCGTGTCCAAAACTTTCTCGGGATTCGGGAATTAAAGGATGGATCCTTGACATTGTTCAAAAAATGTCCTAAACATGCTAAAATCGATCCATCAAGCAATTACACTGTATCCGCCCTTCCACTGAGCAGCTGAATCACATCTCTACATTCAGAACCAAAACCAGAGCAATGTGGAGTAAACTAACAAGCCTTAAATAAGTCTTAAGTTGAGGATTATTACTGTGACATGTTCCCAACTCGAACGCAAAGCATTTTTGCTTCTAAAACTGAATGATCTTTATTCACCAGGGCGTCCTGATTTACTTTACTACTTCAGTTGTACAGTGAACTCTGCATATTGACGGTTTGACATTCGTGAATTCACTTATTTGTGGATTTCTTTTAAACTACCCTCCGTTATTCACTGAAAAACTCACATCACTGTTTTTGTGCTAATAAAAACAGCAAATAGGTGGCATCTATAAGGGATTACAAACCTCTTTAGGGGAGGCATCAATTACTGTGAATTGTGAATACGCACATATCTAATTATGACTAATACAATTTCATTATTTTTAAAATGAGCACAAAAAAATCCATACAAATTTCCTACTAGTTTTTGAACAAAATCCTACTGATGTCTCATGAAAGTGAGCATGTAGATAATAAAACGACACATTTTTATAGTTATGGCTGGAACGTACTCATGTTATTGTTTTACAAAATACCTGAAAAAAATGTAACTTTTCTAACATATTTCACACAAAATTCTACTAAGATCACATGACATTGCATGCATACGCAATACACTAGCGGAAATCTCATGAGAGACTTTGCTAATCGCTGCAGAAAAATGCTAGCAGCTATAACGACAAAGGCAGCTGCTTGTATGAACAATGGGAACGCGCAAAGTAATTATTACTTCCGATATTAATTTAATTACGCCGTTTTGTGAGACACAGTCCTTCAGGAGTGGGTTTTTTTCTTCTTCTCTTTTTTTTTTAAGATAAATGAGCTGAGTGTGGATGTTAGGCAGTCACAGGGGAGAAAAGGCATCATTTGCCTTCAGAGAACTGTGATTTTCACATTGAAATTACAACGCAGCTCTCCCATCAAATGGGACAAGACTGTTTTTTTTGCTTGTTTTTTTTCCCCCCCCTGTTCCTGGTGGCCATGCTTTGCATTTGGCTGATGAGAGAAGCAGTGAGACGGTGTGGCTGTCAGCGGGTTTGGCTCCATCCGAATCAGAAGAGGAATATTAATCATCTCTCCTGGGCCTTCTTCTCTCTCGAAGCCAGTAATGTAATTGCGGTTGTTTTCTATATAATCACTCGCCGGATAGAGCCGGTGCCATTACAGACACTCGACAAGGGAGCTTTTGTTTGGATCTTTTGATTTGGAAGTCAGGTTCTTTTTTTATCTGCTGCGTTGAACACAAAAGCAAAGTTTGATTGGCGGCGGAGTTTGCATCTTTTTTCTTCTTCCGCCCTCGCTCGCTCGCTGTGTCATGTAAATTGTTATTGTGTTTTACCTCAAGTTGCCTGAGAAGTTTGTCAGACAAATTAATCCGCATCGGCATCCTTTCTTCTATTCATTCATATGCTCATCGGGTACACGTGTCTCTGTCCTGGCTACTCAGTGGAACAAGGGAAAGTCAACAATAAATTGACGATATTAGTGAACTGCCCGTTTTTGACGCAACCGGACCCTCATCAGCAAATTGCCCCCTGCAGTCATTTGGTGGTCGCTTTCTACACCCGCCTCTGTCCTGGCTGCTCAGTACAATATGGCTAACCTAACAATAGGTTGACAATGATAATATGATTAAAAATATATATATATTGATGTGAAATTAAAAAAAAAAAAAAAAAAAAGGATATGTAGAGAATAGAGAGCATTCATTTTTGTAAGATTCACCTTTTTAAGTATAATTTTAACCTTAAGTCATACAAGCGTGAAGTGATATAAATTCATTATTTAAAGATGAAAAAAAAAGCCCAAAATATGTATATTTTATCCATCCATCCATTTTCTGTACCGCTTATCCTCATTAGGGTGTATATTTTATACATTAAAAAAATAAATAGATAAAATAAATAAATTAACCACTCTCAGTCCTTCATCGCAGCATTCGTCTTACATCAGACATGTTGAATTTTTGTACGGAACATTTTAACCTACTTTCACTTATTTAGAAGTATAAAGTGTACTAAGTATAACAAGTTAACGCTCTTGCTCGTTCATCACCACATTTATCCTACATCAGACATGAGTCGTAGTATGATTAGAAATTTCATTTTAAATTAAACCCATGCCCAAAAAGCTACATTTTAGTTTTCGCAGTATTTGCAAGGTAACATTCTAAGCGACTTAACAAGTTAATAATTTATCACTGCATTCATTGTGAAATTGGGAAATGAAGACATAAAGTTACAATTACAGAATGTTCGTCAAAACTAAAAAAAAATAAAAAACATTTTTAAAAAAAAGTGAAATTTCTTTGTATTACAGTGCAATATATTTGTTTTTTTTTTTTAAACAAAATTCAACTAATTCCCCGTGCCGCCATCTCAAAACCTTTAGTAACTGCACAGGCCATGTTTGAAGTAACATTACCGTTAACGAAGTAACGTAAGATAGCAGCACAATTACTTGAAAAACTTGTAAGTCAAGGTACCACTATGCTCCTATGAACAACAGTGGTTAATATACTCAATCGTATGCTACACGACAGGCAGCATGGCCATTTCCCATTCAAACACCACTGCCTACATCAGAGCTCTAATTTGCCACTAGCCTTCTATTAGCATGTCTCACTCTCATTCTCCCCCCACAATTATTTATTTTTTTTCCCCCCCCAAAGTATTCACACTTTTTAATAAACCAGGACGCCTCGGGACGTCACGCGGACGGACAGCTGCGCTGGTGGTCGAGGTGAAAATCAACCCCAGGACATGTCAAAGAGTGAGACTCGCGGGCCTAAAATTAGACAGGGAAATGTGGGTGTCAAGAGGGAGGGGAGGGGAAAGGAGGTGTCAGGAGAGGCGAGTCCACCCTCGTCCACTTACTGTAAATCAGCGCCCCGCTCCATGACTCAAGCTTGCACGTCAGGAAGTAGCTTCCTGGAGTCAAAAGTGCAGCAGTATTTATATAATAACACACTTTCATTCCAATGCGGCCATGTAACAATGCCATGGGGAGCTATGCTGTCTGCTCCTAATGGAGGAATTATTACCAAAAGGATAGCAATGAGCAACAAATCAGCTCCCCTGATGAATTCCGTACAGTTGCAGTAAGAAGTTTACATACAGTCATCATGGGCAAGAATGTATTCGTTTGGGTCTTTTCATGATTTATTTGAACTGTTCCTTTTTTCAGGATGGAATGATTATACAATTGGGTGCACCATGTTGAATCTATTAAGGATTTTCTCTAATCCAAACAGGGTAAAATAAAATATGACCAGTCAAAAGGGATTAATTTGACAGTACTCATTGGCTCGACCAACACTCAGAACAACTGGGAAGGTACAAGGAACTCGTAACCCACAAAATGGCTACAAAAAGTGATAATGATAACAAAAGAAAAAGTTTTGAATGTGTATTCACACACGTCAACAGTATTGGTGAGGGTACAGTTGAAAGATTCTCTCTCACTGACCACTTTAACAATGTTTAAAATCTCTGCAAAGTAAGAATGAAAATGTCTTGTAAATTTGACACACTACAGAGAAGAAGTGTTGTGAACAACCCTGCCAAATTTGAATGATCTTTTAAAAAAAAGTCGCCAAGTACTGCATACAAAATCAAGCATCGAAATTGTGAAAAATAAAACCATTTTCTCCACTTCTGAAGGCATGTCGGGTTAAAGCGCTGAAACCACACCCTGCTCAACTGTCAATCCGATGCCACAAATCTCATCTCTACATTTTTGAGTCACGCAAATACAGTATACACTATGTGCTTAAAGCCTTGGGCTGGAATATATCCCACCGTGCTGTCTCAGGGCTTTCCACGCCCCAACGAGAGGCCCTCGCCGCCAGCTAGCTCGCGAGCTAACAGGCTCCCTCGGAGCTCGTCTGCTGCTTCACCTCTTCACTTGGATGGACAGACAAGAATACAGCCAACGCATGTTTTGCAGAAGTCGAAAAAGAAAATTCAGACTGTTTTTTCTTATGAACTTATTCACCCGCCGAGACTCAAACTGTGCCATCACTCAAACCACCTAAGTAGAAATAAAGTGATGGATCGTCACTGGAGTTTACCCAATGGCCCAAACCTTATGGAAGGGAAAAGAACAGTCCTTGCCATGTAGACGAATGCTTCCAAAATGTGCACAAGTGTTCAATGTGCCTGCAGTGTTTGCTCGGTGGGGGTCTCGCAGGGGACGACCAAGGTGGCTGTTCCGGGTCACCGGGGTCGGTGGTGATTTGCCAAACTCTTTTCAGCGACGTCGGAACTGGCAGGCAGCAGAAGGAAGGCAGCAGCGAGGGTTTGGCCACACTCACGCTTTTTGTTGTCCTATTATTCCGCTTGCTGATTGAGATAATAAGAGAGGGTTTCTCTCTTTTAGCCTTTACACCGTCCACCCCCGACACTTTCCATCTCCTTAAAACGTCCCGTTGTTCCACTGTCACTCCCTACGTTTTCTATTTCCATTTATCCTTGGTTTCTTTCACACAAGGTCATTGATGGATCTGAGCCCAGTTCTTCAGTAGCAGGGGCGCCCTAACCTACGGCCCGTGGGCCATACAGTATATGGACTGCCACAAAACAAAACATTTAACCATACAGGTGTCTTCGCTTTACAACGGTCCTGAGATAGGACGTTTTATAGGTTATGAACGGCAAACAATGTAAGTCACATGGTACAAGAAGGCACGGTGAGTTACTACCCTACTTGTTGTTTTTGAAGTGATTTACAAGTGTTTTTCAAAAAAATATTTACTATACAGCGAAACCTTGGTTTTCGTGATTAATCCGTTTCAATTCAATTCATATCATAGGGAAACCAAAGCAATATTTACTATAGGAAATAACATAAATCCAATTAATCCATTTCAGACCAAAGTATATTAAAGTATATTTTATAGAGAACAACTATAGTTTAACATACAGAAAAATCTAAATCCATCCATCCATCCTCAACACCGCTTATCCTGGTTAGGGTCGCGGGGCGCTGGAGCCTATCCCAGCCGGCTTTGGGCGAAAGGTGGACTACACCCTGAACCGATCGCCAGTCAGTCGGAGAGCACATATCGACACGGACAACAGAAAAATATAAATGACTAATGAAATGGATAAATAAACATTAAGCATCACTTTTATTGACTCTAATAGCGAGATTTAAGCCAATGTAATTCCCTATGGTTACCTCATTCACTGCCAGCCTTCCCAGTTAACATGGATATTTGACTTCTAAAGCCGTCAATGGCAGTGAATGTGTTAAATGTTTCTACTACATCTGCGCAGTAAATTACGTAGTTCAGTCAGTAAGCAATTGGCCGTATGCCCTGCAAAAGCTTCACTCAAGCCGCTGTTCACCACTGTCATTGTCTGTTCACTTATTTATTTAATCAGAAGTATGAAATGAAGACTCTTGATGGGGGAAGAGGAGAGGATATTTTTGGGAAAAGGAATCTGCCGTTTTTGTAATTTCCTATGCTTTCTTGAATTCTGTGGTGTTGCTTGTTTTCTTTATCATTTTTTTTTTTCTGAATTAGCTAAACACTTCGAACTCCTGCGAGAACCTCCAACCTGCAAGCGACTCACGATAATCATTGCTTGGCAGGAGTCCGTCATATGAGAGTCTGCAGGGAGTCACTTGCGGGTTGGAGGTTCTTCTGGGATTTCAAAGTGTCTCAATAATTCGGGGGGAAACAAATATTCAGAAAAAGAGGAAAAAAATTGAAAAAAAGATTAAAGAAAACAGAAAATAATCTTTAAAAAAAGAGAAAAAAAAACAAAAACTTTTTCCTGGAAAACAAACTGTGTCAGAAAGCCATTTGGCCTAATGGTGAAGCTCCAAATGCACACACAAGCACGTACAGTAGCAACACCAATTTAATAATATTACCAATGAGCTATTAGCCATATTTAAACAAACTGGCGTGGACCTTCAGCCCAGACTACATATGCTGCAGGATATAAGTACAAGGTACTTTAGGGTTAAGTGGCATTGCAAACCCCATGGCCCCCCTTCCTCTCACAGCACCCCTGCAATGCTTGATTTATTTGCTTTTGTATAAAGCCAAATAAGGAGATTTGAAGAGATAAAAAGTCAAGGGCACTTGAATCCACTAACGCACTTATCGTATTGTGCAGTCTGGCCCGCTACTTGTGTGTTAAGATCTTCGTTTTGTTCAGCTACTTAATGCTAATTAGCCCCCGCCGAGGTCGTTTGTTAGTTTGTTAACACAGGATTACACACAAACTAGTGAAGCGGTGGCATTTAGGACAAGGGAGAACATGTTGGTGTGGATCCAGATCGTGTTTTGTTCATACTTCAAGAAGGGATTTTCCTTCATTTCCTTCCTGAAAATGCATGAATCTTCAAAGAAAAATGTATGTGAAGGTGGTCGGTATCAAAATAATCTGGCTACTGTGGGGGTGTTTCTACTTTTTATATCCACTGCAGCCTGGTTCCTGTTTTTGTAATCTACCTGGTGAGCCTACAGTATTGTGCTGTTTGACAAGGGGAAACAATATCGTATAACACCCTTTCTTAGAGCTGAATTTGCCCTAATTTATTATTTTACAAAGATTTTATTTTATAAAGATTTTATTTATGCTTCACATTAAGTGATATTGTTCGGCAATAGCTGAATTTGCACATTCATATTTGATCGAGTTATTTTTCTTACATTTGTACTTTCTTATAAGTAATTATTTGGAGGACTACTTTTGACCTTTACTTGAGTCATATTATTCTAAAGTAACGGTAATCTTACTTTACTTGTGCGCAATATTTGGCTACTCTACCCACCTCTGGTCGTGGGCAAAGGAGTACATCAGACTCCAAACTGCCTTTTGTTGTTTGCTGTCGTAGGTTGAATATGTGAAGTATCAGTCAAAAGGAAAATGTTACGTGAGGTGCTTGAAAGGGTGACGGAACGCCGGTGGTAAATTACATTTCAACAGGTAAGATGGTTGAAGAACAGATGATCATTGAAGGACGGACTTATTAACTGGCTTTTGTGTTGTTTGGCTCAATGGCACAGATGTGCACTTTTGACGGTGAAATGACTAGCATGGTTGTCTACTAGCAGGCTAGCTAATATATTTTGGTAAATTACTCAAAGACAACTCAACCAAATATTTTATACATGGGTAGAAACCAGTACCCTGCTGCGATTGTTCACATGCATTATGAAAATGTCTATTTTGAATCCGTTTGACCACATCAAGAATATCCCAGCAGATGATATATTGGCAGGGGTTGAAAGGTCAGCGGAGGACAGGTGTTGAAGAAGACATGATCTTGGCCTGTGAGATCCAAGAGGGGGAGGGGGGAACCTTCACGTCACCAACCCGCCTTTAGGGACAACACAGATAGATGTCCTTATCGTTCCCTGCAGCTCCCCCGCAGCTAACTGACTGGAGTGGGAGCTGTCAATCACGGCTGACTCGTGACGTCTCACTCGGGCCAGGAGACGGGACAGCAGCAGACAAATCACTCGGAAATGACACAATCACTGTCACGGCACTGATTCATCACCCTGTTGTCTCAGCACTCGGATAAGTCTGCCGCTGACTGACTGAACATGTTTGGCGAGAGAGTGGCGCTGTGGGATTCTTTTCGTGTTGTCCGCCATACATGAAATCTTGTGCAACAACTTCGTCAGAAAGCGAGAAATTAGGATAAAGTATGATGTGTTCACAACCCAAAAAAGAGCTGATACTGTATGTCATCATCAAACGCGAGGAATAAAAATGGGGACCTTTAAGTTAAGTGCTGATAAGTGACCTCTTTACTTTCTATCATCCTTACACAGCCAACTATAAAGATTCACGCATAGTCTGTGAAACCTTCCATTGCCGAAAGTGACCCCCAAAAGCGTAATGGGACAGTATTCCCACTGGCATTATGGAAAGATTTTTTTCCCCAAAAAAACAACAATTGGTAAGTCTTTGTACTCTTACTTAGAGGACTCCCGTCACTATACACAATTTTCTATGAAGTATTTCTCAAGGTAAATGCTGGTGAGAGTTCCCACGGGTGCTTGAAATTCTTGAAAATGCTTGACTTTGAATGATCACCTTTAAAGGTTTTGAAGGGCTGGAAAGTACTTGAAATTGTAGCTGTGGCCTCTATAGAAAATATACAACGCTAGTTGACTTCCAATCTGTTATTTGGATAGTTCAAATTTTTTTATTTTTTATTTTTTTTAAACCAATAATAAAACAAATCACCATGAGAAAACATTTACTAACTACAGGCAACGTTTTCATATTAACAGTACAAACAAGCAAAAAATACATAAATCAGCACATATCTGTCTGTTAGGAAAATTGTTATCAGAAGAAAAGGAACCTTTGCATTGTCTTGGTCACATTGGATCATCTATTTTAAATGTCGAACATTTTTGGACCAGCTAGGACACATTCTATGATTAGGAAACAAATTAATTTCACGCTATCAGTTTGTATTCAATTTCAAGTGCAAAAAAACAAAACAATTACCAGACATGGCACAAACATGCCGAGGAGGTGAGTCTCTTTACATGACTCAACACATTGTACATTCTTCAAGTTATTCGAAATCATCTACAGAGAAAGAAGACATGATCGGCGAGTTTACCATTTCTTTTACCAAGTTGTAATGTTTTGAATATGAACAGGTGACCATTTTTCAAACTAGTCAAAAAGTATGGTTAATTTTTAATTCTACACATTTCGATATTCCAAAGCGAAGAAAGGCTCAAACAAACCAAGTTCCTTTGCGAGCGCCGCACTCACGTAAGGTAAAAGCTGGAAACGTTGCAGGAAAGCTCCCTGTTCGCCAAGGTTCCCACTCCGCCTTCCCAGTGTTGCATTTGTGCGAAAGATATTTATTACATTTCTCAACTGCAGGGACGGCGGACGATAATCCGTTAAACATCTGCAAACACCTTCCTCCTCCACTGACACCTTATTAAAATGTGTAGATTAATTTGCAACCGCTTCGGTGTGCGATGAGAGCCAGGCTGGATTGGGTGCTCGAGATTCCGCTCAGATTTGTCATCTTCTAAAATATTTAACGGCGGCCAAGCGCTTGTCAATTAAATGGGACGGAATGATGGGGAAGGGAAAGATTCATCTTCATCTCCTTGTTTCACGCTCCAGTGACCACAGAGTTATCACTTAACGGGGGCTTCAGATAATTGGCAGCATTTGTGTGTGCGTGCTTGTGTGCATGCATGTGTGTGTGTGTGTGGATTGCGCACCTCCGACTGTAAACGAATTTGTATTCTTCGCCCAGACAGCAGCTCCATACACTTTGGCAAAGTGCACCCAAGCCATTGTCAATTACAGCACATCACTGGGAAAAAAATATCATGTCACTCCAAACTGGGAGAAAGACATTAAGAAAAGACCAAGGTCGAACAAGAGCATATAGGACGTATCTGTATTTATGTCGTTTTTACTTCAAGTTGATTGATTTGCACTTTTTGTCCTTTTATGTACCTTTTTTTCCCCCTCTAACCAACTGTACTTAACAGAAATTTGGTAAACAATTAATTAACCTTCTGTGACACATCAGCATGAGCTAAGTCGTGGGAGATGCAGCAGCTTGAAAAAAAAAAAAAAAAAAAAATATCAAGAAAAAGTTTTTTTGTTTTTATTTTTAACCTGCTAACTTAACTACATGTTTGTAGGTTACATGTAACTATATTTAGTCCCTATGGTGTGGGAGGTTTGTTAGGACAGATAGCATTTCAATCACATTAATTAGTAAAGTAATTACAAAAATAATCAGAAATCATTTGGCATCACGACCACATAAAAAAAATACAGTTAAAATTTCACAAAGGCCTTGCAAATTAAGTTTTAAATTGTTGCCCCAAATAACTATGAGGTTAATATTAAAATCAATGACATTTTTTGGGTTGTATGTAATTAGCATTTTTTTAACCTATTTCAAATAAATATTACAAAAATGTTTATGTAAAAAAAAAAAGACAAAAAAATAATGTAAATATATATATACAGTGGGTTTTCAGACCCCCTTAAATTTTTTGCTATATTGCAGCCATTTGTTAAAATCCATTTTCAACACCGCTTATCCTGGTTAGGGTCGTGGGACGCTGGAGCCTATCCCAGCTGACTTTTGGGCGAAAGGCGGACTACACCCTGAACTGGTTGCCAGTCAGTCGCAGGGCACATATAGACACGGACAACCATTCGCACTCACATTCACACCGTCACTGAGTGGGAACTGATCCCACGCTGCCTGCACCAAAGTCAGGCGAGTGTACCACCAGTGACTTGTTAAAATCATTTAAGTTCAAAAACCAAGCACTGCTCATCACCTTTCCAATACTGTCCCAACAGTGAAGCATGGTGGTGGCAGCATCATTCTGTGGGGGGGGGTTTCAGCTGCAGGGACAGGATGACTTGTTGCAATCGAAGGAAAGATGAATGCGGCCAAGTACAGGGATATCCTGGACGAAAACCTTCTCCAGAGTGCTCAGAACCTCAGACTGGGTCGAAGGTTCAGCTTCAAAAAAGACAATGACCCTAAGCACACAGCTAAAATACCGAAGGAATGGCTTCAGAACAACTCTGTGACTGTTTTTGAATGGCCTGGCCAGAGCCCTGATTTAAACCCAATTGAGAATCTCTGGAAAGACCTGAAAATGGCTGCCCACCAACGTTCACCATCCAACCTGACAGAACCGGAGAGGATCTGCAAGGAGGAATGGCAGAGGATCCCCAAATCCAGGTGTGAAAAAAGACCCAGGTCTGTATTAGCTCAAAAGGGTGCTTCTACTAAACACTGAGCAAAGGGTCTGAATACTTATGGCTGTGTGATATTTCAGTTTTTCTTTTTTAATAAATCTGCAAAAATTTCAATAATTCAGTTTTTTTGCTGTCAATATGGGGTGCTGTGTGTACATTAATGTGGGAAAAAATGAATTTAAATGATTTTAGCAAATGGCTGCAATATAACAGAGAGTGAACAATTTAAGGGGGTCTGAATACTTTCCTTACCCACTGTGTATATATATATATATATATATATATATATCCATTCATCCATCCATCCATTTTCTGAGCCGCTTCTCCTCACTAGGGTGGCGGGCGTGCTGGAGCCTATCCCAGCTCAACGGGCAGGAGGCGGGGTACACCCTGAACTGGTTGCCAGCCAATCGCAGTATGTATGTATGTATATATATATGTATATATATATATATATGTTAGCGGCACGGTGGCCGACTGGTTAGAGCGTCAGCCTCACAGTTCTGAGGTCCGGGGTTCAATCCCCGTCCCCGCCTGTGTGGAGTTTGCATGTTCTCCCCGTGCCTGCGTGGGTTTTCTCCGGGCACTCCGGTTTCCTCCCACATCCCAAAAACATGCATTAATTGGAGACTCTAAATTGCCCGTAGGCATGACTGTGAGTGCGAATGGTTGTTAGTTTCTATGTGCCCTGCGATTGGCTGGCAACCAGTTCAGGGTGTACCCCGCCTCCTGCCCGATGACAGCTGGGATAGGCTCCAGCTCGCCCGCGACCCTAGTGAGGAGAAGCGGCTCAGAAAATGGATGGATATATATATGTATATGTATATATATGTATATATATATATATATATATATATATATATATACAAAGACAATAACCGTGACAGGTGTTCACACATTGAAAACCCCTGTTCCAAGTTGTTTTCCATCTTTTTACCATGATCATAACCCATAAAAGTTAGTTTCTTTATCCATTTAAAGTAATGATACGCAACAACTCTATGTTAAGGTTAATGGATTCAAATAATAGCAGAGCATCCATGTCAATGTTGTGGACACACCAGATTATTTTAGTAATCGTAGTAGTGTGTTATCGTTTGACCACCTCTCTATTGTGTGGTTTCTATATTTTATCCATGTTTGTTTATTTGGATTCAAATCAACACATAAAACTCAAATTATGCTTCACAACAGAAGAGGGGAAAAAAGAAGGGGACCTTTGCTACTGAACGAGGCTAATTTGTCACTTAATGAAAATCTCTGTCCATACAGTCCATGTCCACGATTAACAATAATATCAAACCTTTATTTCCGATCATAAGCTGGTCGTTCTCCATCAACCTTATGACTGTGCATGAATGAGACAACAGAACAATGATCTGACAATGAGGTTCCCACACACAGACCTCTTTGTCATCAAACACAATAACGCGATTTGAGCTGATTAAATCGGAGCTAATCAACAATGATTGAACCCAACATTTGACTCAAATCAAATTAGCTGCGCCTTTTTTTTTTGTTTTTTTTCTTTTTTTCCCCAACAATGCCGCTAGCGCTCCGTGACTGCGTTTCCACAGAGGTCGCCAAAGATCCCCAGAACAGGTTTGAATTGATCCGACGACAGGAAATAATCTGCTCGCGTAAGAAGCCACAATCAATAAGACGGTAGGCACATCACTTACATCTTTCAAAAAAATCCATGTTGCTGTGGCCTTGGCAGAATACTGCAAAAATTACACAACTTGAACCCCTGCACCATTAGAGACAGAAAAAAAATGGCAGCACTATGGGGCTTGCTATGCCAAAAGTTTAACAGACGTCAACGTCAACTAACTAACGTCAAAAGTCTGATTGGCTTGAAATGTCTCACACACGTTCAACTCAAAGAGTACATCTGTATGAACTGCTTTTCCAGTGTTCACCCAATCAACATCAAAATTTGTTACATAGCCTTTGGGGAGTCACACGGACACGTCTGGAAAATTTGAATAAGATTGGTCAAGAAATGTGGCTGCTATCAGTCAAAATGTACTTGGAGGGGCGGGGCTTAGAAGCGACTTGGCCATATCTCATGGTCCAGTCATCCAATTATGATAAAATTCTGAGAATCACTCCGAAACACAAGTATTGCCATGTCCTCAAATGTATTTTAAGCCCAATGCAAATTCCAAACTTTCAAAGCTCTGTAAAATAGCCTATGGACTGTCGATGTGTGCGGTCAAATTATTCAAAATTTTCTCGAAAATCTTCTCATACTCGGGGTCATTTTAGTAATATATTTTGATCAGTATACAAGCCTAACTATCAAACTTAGTGCACTACTAAGTTTTCAGGTAAAGTTTCGGTCGACCTGTTGTGGTCTTTGACAGATTTAGCCATGGGGGCTCTCTCTTTCTTTGACGACACTGAAATAAAGACCCAAGGGCTCAGTGAAACACAGTCACACACACACACGCACATCGCGAGCTGTCTTGACAGTGTCAAGTTTCACCTCCCCTCAGCACTTTTACATCCCTCAGGCAGGATTTTGCAATTCCACTTTTAGTTCACTTTGACAGTCAAAGTTTCAGCCCGAAACTCCTCTAACTGGTCCGCTCCGTCATTTTGTTGGAGGTCGACGAAAACGAAATGATTCAGGCGCAGCAGACGGTAGCAGGTCCTCCTTGAGCTGCTGTTGCTTATACGGCCATGGTGCAGTTTGTACACAAGCAGGCTAAGTTGGTTGGGCGCTGAGTGGCTGAACTGACAGCCAGACAGGATTAGAAGGGTCGCTCCTGACATTTGACACAACATCCAACTGGGGGGAGAGTTAATTTAATGGTGAGGGGTCCAGGGGGGGGGGGGGGGGGGGGGGTGGGGGTCACAGGCCTTGAGGGATGGAAGACATGCTGAAGCTCCATAGTGGTAAATAAGGATGAAATGTGTTAAGGTAGTGTCAGAAAATGTCATGATTTTTGCATGCGGCTTCAGAGCGGGGAGTGGCGAGGCTCGGTCGGGTCCGTCGCTCAGTAACTTGCTCCTCTCGCTTGACCGCATTGCTCAGCCAGGCTGAAAGCGGTGCTGCGTTGTCAGGTTGGAGTGCGCTAATTAGGCTTTGCTTTAATTCTCCAGGATGCTCTGTTGCCTTTTAAACGGCCATTTCAAATTCAAAGTGATGGTAATTGTACCATGGCATGCTGATCTTGTAATCACCCTGGGATTCTTTCTTTCTTCTTCTTCTTCTTGTATTTCTTTCATCTCGTTCCATTTTTCTGGAATCTTTCCACGGGGCTCTTAATGGCTGTTATAAGTAAGAACCTCACTAGCGTACGTTACTTTTACTTTACTTTTCGGTAAACTTACTTTCAGGAAAGAATGTATGCGTCAAATGCACGTGATGCCACGGACAAAAGTGTTTCCTCACATCAGAGTCAATTTAGCATGATTAAACATCTTTCACCGGCACATGCGTCTACGAAATGAGTGGCCATTAACGCCAAAGCAGACGAACACGGCGCCACGCTACCAAAACAAATGAAGCTTGATTTTTCGCCCCGAAAAAGCGGCAGCCACTGGTGCTGTGGAGGACAATTGCTGAGCAGAGGTGAGTCGGACTCATAAAAAAAGAAATGGCAAAGTGAGAAAAATACCAACGAAACATTGCGATTTGTTGTTAGTTCTGAATATTCCAGTGGAATTTTTAAAGTTAAATCAATACAACTTAGGTGGTAATGACACGCTGTGATCTCATTCATACACTTAAACACATTTCAGAAGGTCTTTGCATTTTGGACTTTTCCCAAAAGTTTGTCTTCAAACAAAATTAAATATCTATTTAATTGTACCAGACGTAAGGCACAATATTGGACAAATGCTACTTAACTGCTAAATGTATTCGTCGTGATTAACATTGTAATGCATTTTTTTTTTTTTGTCTTACTTCCCAGTCTGAGTCTCCTAGATTAAACTGGTAGATGAGAAAGACCAGATGGAATTACGAGAATGGCAGGGAAAAATAATTGGGGTTAATGAGCGGTCTCGTATTAGCAGAATGTTTTACATTTGGTCAAAGCTGTGAATGATCTCAGTGGCAGATGTTAGGAGAACACATTAAAAGGGGCTCTGATTAGGGGTGGGAATCGCATGGTAACTCATGAAATGATATTGCAATATTTTGCAAAAGAAGATACCATAATAGAATACGGCGATGGTGCAATAGTCAATATATTGGGACAAAGAAGGGACAGTTTTACAGAAAGGGCAAAAAAAAAAAATCACATTTAGGGGATAAAGAACAATAGAAATGATTAGGGGTCTCTTCTGATTTTGACCGCTGTCACAAAATATATATTTCACACCTTCATACAGTCTTGGAGGGATTCTTCCGGGATCCTCCGCAGCGCCGTCTTCACAGCAATCTGAAGCAATCTGGATCCCCCTGAATTGACCTTTGATCTTGGAAAAGGGGGGGGGGGGGGGGGAACTCAGGTCGGGTGAGTAGAGAGGTTGCTCCAGAAGAGCGAGGAAGTGTCAGATGCTCCTCTCGTCGCGCACTGAATGACGTAAACGCCCCAGGATCGCTGGCCCATGTTGAAGGAAAACACGTGTAGTTTGTGTTTAAAATGTAATGTAATCATGACGACCTACATCGGCATGGGTTAGTGATAGGTGTAGATTACAGTGGGAGTTTGGACTGATGTAAAAAATTCAGGTAGGCACTCTGTCCTAAACCAAGAACCCTTTGTACACTTTTAATGTTGCACACACACCATTGTGGGCACACCTCAGTTTGGGAATCCCTGAACTCATGAGAAGGCCATTCAAACTGTTTCAACGATAACTTTCTGTATTCTTTGACCGTAAAGTAAGTGTCACTTAGTGATCATTTTTGCAATTCCTTGAACTTTTTTGAAAGAAAATCTCAGTGACTATTTCCCGTTGGAAGCAACCGCCATTGCCGTTTGATTCGATTTACTTTCGTCCTGGCCTGGCTCGGTGTTGTCAGGTGAGGTTTTTGTATTTGTCTTGAAAGGGTTTTCCTTGAAGTGACTCGGGTGTCAGCTTCCGTGACGCGTCGTCTTTTCGATTGTCTTTGCACTCGGCGGAGATGTGAGGACGGAGAGCCTCCTCAGCCGTCACAATATTGATACTGTACGATGGCTGTCGAGGCACAAGCCCGCCCATCACCCCCTCCCCACCCCCGCGTACGCCTGCACCAGCTTCTAATCTGTCCTGACAGACAGTGCGGCGCTTGAATGATAGCAGGTGTGACATCACAAATAAGAGAGGATGAAGTTGTGAAAGAAGGAAGAAAAAAAACTTTTCCTGATGAATTAATTTGGCTCTGATTGAAATCTACTGTCATTTTCTTTTGCATTCCCTCTGATCCAGTCTCCTTGTGTCCTGAAGTGTCGAAAGCGATGGCTGACGATGGGACCGTGGACTGGCTTTTCCATTGGTGCCGTATCCGCAACGGATTGATTTTCTTTTTACTGTGTTTTATTGTGCTTAATACTGCAAACTAAAGGCCATCGGACAAAAGACACCTTGGAGACTCAGATTCATAAATTGAACACCGCACCTTTAGGCAAAAGGAATGGATGAGTGGGGAGGGGTGGGGGGGGGGGGGGGCTGAACACATTAAACCATCGTCATAATC
Source organism: Phyllopteryx taeniolatus (assembly GCF_024500385.1). Lineage (NCBI taxonomy): Eukaryota > Metazoa > Chordata > Actinopteri > Syngnathiformes > Syngnathidae > Phyllopteryx > Phyllopteryx taeniolatus. The sequence goes on along the minus strand of NC_084514.1, from coordinate 6,300,279 downwards.
GTCATTGATGGGATGGCCTCATTTGAAAAACACGTTTGCATTTGATATTTCCTTTCAGCAGTTATGACCAAAAATGAATAGTTTTTAAAATATGAGCCTCTACCAAGGGGTTGAAATGTCACACACACACACACACACACACAAATAGCCCCTCCTTGAGCCGTCACCTTGTCGTGGTGGAGGGGGTTTTGTGTGTCCCAGTGATCCTAGGAGCTAAGTTGTCTGGGGCTTTATGCCCCTGGCAGGGTCACCCATGACAAACAGGTCCTAGGTGAGGGACCAGACAAAGCACGGCTCAAAGACCCCTAATGATGACGACAAACAATGGACTTCGTTTTCCCTTGCCCGGACGCGGGCCACCGGGGCCCCCCGCTGGAGCCAGGCCTGGTGGTGGGGCTCGAAGGCGAGCGCCTGGTGGCCGGACCTGCACCCATGGGGTCCGGCCGGGCACAGCCCGAAAGGGTAACGTGGGTTCCCCTTCCCATGGGCTCACCACCTGTGGGAGGGGCCATAGGGGTCGGGTGCAGTGTGAGCTGGGCGGTGGCCGAAGGCGGGGACCTTGGCGATCCGATCCCCGGCTACAGAAGCTGGCTCTAGGGACGTGGAATGTCACCTCTCTGGCAGGGAAGGAGCCCGAGCTGGTGTGTGAGGTCGAGAAGTTCCGACTCGATATAGTCGGACTCGCCTCCACACACACCTGGGGCTCTGGTACCAGTCCTCTCGAGAGGGGTTGGACTCTCTTCCACTCTGGAGTTGCCCATGGTGAGAGGCGCCGAGCAGGTGTGGGTATACTTATTGCCCCCCGGCTCGGCGCCTGTACGTTGGGGTTCACCCCGGTGGACGAGAGGGTAGCCTCCCTCCGCCTTCGGGTGGGGGGACGGGTCCTGACTGTTGTTTGTGCCTATGCACCAAACAGCAGTTCAGAGTACCCACCCTTTTTGGAGTCCTTGGAGGGGGTGCTGGAGAGCGCTCCCGCTGGGGACTCCATTGTTCTGTTGGGGGACTTCAATGCTCACGTGGGCAATGACAGTGAGACCTGGAAGGGCGCGATTGGGAGGAACGGCCCCCCCCGATCAGAACCCGAGCGGTGTTCTGTTATTGGACTTCTGTGCTCGTCACGGATTGTCCATAACGAACACCATGTTCAAGCATAAGGGTGTCCACACGTGCACTTGGCACCAGGACACCCTAGGTCGCAGTTCGATGATCGACTTTGTGGTCGTGTCATCGGACTTGCGGCCGCATGTCTTGGACACTCGGGTGAAGAGAGGGGCGGAGCTGTCAACTGATCACCACCTGGTGGTGAGTTGGCTCCGATGGTGGGGGAAGATGCCGGTCCGACGTGGCAGGCCCAAACGTATTGTGAGGGTCTGCTGGGAACGTCTGGCAGAATCCCCTGTCAGAAGGAGTTTCAACTCCCACCTCCGACAGAACTTTGCTCATGTTCCGGGGGAGGCGGGGGACATCGAGTCCGAGTGGACCATGTTCCGCGCCTCCATTGCTGAGGCGGCCGACCGGAGCTGTGGCCGTAAGGTGGTCGGTGCCTGTCGTGGCGGCAATCCCCGAACCCGTTGGTGGACACCAACGGTGAGGGATGCCGTCAAGCTGAAGAAGGAGTCCTATCGGGCCTTTTTGGCCTGTGGGACTCCTGAGGCAGCTGATGGGTACCGGCTGGCCAAGCGGAATGCAGCTCTGGTGGTCGCTGAAGCAAAAACCCGGGCATGGGAGGAGTTCGGTGAGGCCATGGAGAAAGACTTCCGGACGGCTTCGAGGAAATTCTGGTCCACCATCCGACGTCTCAGGAGAGGAAAGCAGTGCACCACCAACACTGTGTATAGTGGGGATGGGGCGCTGCTGACCTCGACTCGGGACGTTGTGAGTCGGTGGGGAGAATACTTCGAAGACCTCCTCAATTCCACCGACACGCCTTCCCATGGGGAAGCAGAGTGTGGGTTCTCTGAGGCGGGCTCTCCTATCTCTGGGTTTGAGGTCACCGAGGTAGTTAAAAAGCTCCTCGGTGGCAGGGCCCCGGGGGTGGATGAGATTCGCCCGGAGTTCCTAAAGGCTCTGGATGTTGTGGGGCTGTCCTGGTTGACACGCCTCTGCAACATCGCGTGGACATCGGGGACAGTGCCTCTGGATTGGCAGACTGGGGTGGTGGTCCCCCTTTTTAAGAAGGGGGACCGGAGGGTGTGTTCCAACTACAGGGGGATCACACTGCTCAGCCTCCCTGGTAAGGTCTATTCAGGGGTGCTGGAGAGGAGGGTCCGTCGGGAAGTCGAATCTCAGATTCAGGAGGAGCAGTGTGGTTTTCGTCCTGGCCGTGGAACAGTGGACCAGCTCTACACCCTCGGCAGGGTCCTCGAGGGTGCATGGGAGTTCGCCCAACCAGTCTACATGTGTTTTGTGGACTTGGAGAAGGCGTTCGACCGTGTCCCTCGGGGAGTCCTGTGGAGAGTGCTTCGGGAGTATGGGGTACCGAACCCCCTGATACGGGCTGTTCGGTCCCTGTACGACCGGAGTCAGAGTTTGGTCCGCATATCCGGCAGTAAGTCGAACTCGTTCCCGGTGAGGGTTGGACTCCGCCAAGGCTGCCCTTTGTCGCCGATTCTGTTCATAACTTTTATGGACAGAATTTCTAGGCGCAGCCGAGGCGTAGAGGGGGTCCGGTTTGGTGGCCTCAGTATTGCATCTCTGCTTTTTGCAGATGATGTGGTTCTGTTGGCTTCATCAAGCCGTGACCTCCAACTCTCATTGGAGCAGTTCGCAGCCGAGTGTGAAGCGGCTGGGATGAGAATCAGCACCTCCAAATCTGAGACCATGGTCCTCAGTCGGGAAAGGGTGGCATGCAATCTCCAGGTCGGGGATGAGATCCTGCCCCAAGTGGAGGAATTCAAGTATCTTGGGGTCTTGTTCACGAGTGAGGGAAGAATGGAACGGGAGATCGACAGGCGGATCGGTGCAGCGTCTGCAGTGATGCGGACTTTGTATCGGTCCGTTGTGGTAAAGAAAGAGCTAAGCCGAAAGGCGAAGCTCTCAATTTACCGGTCGATCTTCGTTCCTACCCTCACCTATGGTCATGAGCTGTGGGTCGTGACCGAAAGAACAAGATCCCGGATACAAGCGGCCGAAATGAGTTTCCTCCGCAGGGTGTCCGGGCTCTCCCTTAGAGATAGGGTGAGAAGCTCGGTCATCCGGGAGGATCTCAGAGTAGAGCCGCTACTCCTCCGCATTGAGAGGAGCCAGATGAGGTGGCTGGGGCATCTGATTCGGATGCCTCCCGGACGCCTCCCTGGTGAGGTGTTCCGGGCATGTCCCACCGGGAGGAGACCCCGGGGACGCCCCAGGACGCGCTGGAGAGACTACATCCTTCGGCTGGCCTGGGAACGCCTCGGGATCCCCCCGGAAGAGCTGGTTGAAGTGGCTGGGGAGAGGGTAGTCTGGGCGTCCCTGCTGAAGCTACTGCCCCCGCGACCCGACCCGGATAAGCGGTAGAGAATGGATGGATGGATGGATGGAAAATACAAGAACAAAAGTGACTTTTTCAGTCAAATTCACAGCTCAAAGGTACAAACCTTGGATTGACTGTATTTTGGGATAGATTGGGATTTATTGTTTCATTGCTGTTTTTCAATGCATGGAAATGTAAATATTACTATACTGTAGTGACTGTTTCTATCGTCATCTTCAAGTTTACCTGAGTTGTTCACCTACAAAACATGCTACAAATGCTAATTTATTCCTTTAAAAACATTTATCAAACAGGTTGCACATCTATGTATGTTAAACTGATTTTATTTGCTATCTTAACGTGCTGTACTGATTGGTCGAGCGGGTAGTTAAAGAGTTCTAATCATTGGGCCGTGCTTCATGCGTAACGGATATCATATCAATTGATATGAACCAAATCTTACGCTATTGTAACTATAACCTACGACATATTCTTTCGCCGCTGCACAAACTATTGAACTGCACGCGGTTCATAAACTCGAATCTTTAGGACCGTCGTAAATGGAGGACCCGCCTTGCCGCCTCTGCATACCAAAGGGTCGAAAAACTAGCCTAGTTTTTGATTTTTTGGGACTCAAAGGACTGCTAAGTTTCTATGCGAGGTTGCAACATGAGAAATGTTTGCACATCTGTTTTTTTTGGGGGGCTTTTCACTTTTTCCCGCACTGGTCCCACTGGAAAGATACTTGAATTTGTTAATTTACCGAAAGGAAGAAGTTGAAGGCCGGGATATTGTTTTTTTCTGTCAGATTTGCAAAGATTATTCCCATCATGATCCTATTAGCCACAGGGTGAATGTGACTTCTTAAGAGGGATTTATGGGAAAAATAGTTCCCCGCAAAAACAAATTAGTCGCCAGGACAATCCCATACAAAAACGTATTGCCCTTGCGAATACAATTTAAGGGGCTTCGTTCGGGTTCTCAAGGCCAGAAAAGTCTGAAAGTCATAATCCTGGAGCACAAGTACCACTTGACGTTCCCAGCAGGCTCTTTTCTGGGAAGTTTGAGATTGTTGAGGCGGAGCTGATTGGGCCAGGAATTAATCTGTCCGAGCACCTGCAGTCTGTAACTAGCCGACCCTCAACATCTAGGTTAACTGAGGTACTACTGCAGGAATGCAAAACACTCTTTCCCATCTAAATAAGTATCTCCATGTACAGTGGTGCATTGACTTACGTGTTTAATTTGTTGTGTGACCAAGCTTCTAACTCAGTTTAAAAATATACGCAATCAGTTTTCCGAATGTATTTATTTTTGTAAATGATATCCGTTCCACCTCCGCCAATAAACACCAGAAAGTATTATCTGTTTTTATTTACGCAAAAACGCTCAGTATTGTATGAAATCATTATACATCATCATCACCTTCATCATCACCAGAAGACAATGTAAAGTAAAAAAGTTGATTTTTGTCTTTTTTTCCAAATGTTTTCTGAAGTGTAATTGCTGTATGTACTGTAGTATTGGTGTGTTGGATGTGTGCCTTTAAGGGGTGTTGCCTAGTGAGTGACGTCAGGAGCTGAAGTCAGGTTGGCCGGTTAGTCTACGTGTGAGCGTCTGCGTGAGAGTTGCGGCCTACAGCAGCTTCATATGAATGTTTTGTATTTTCATGTTTAACTCGTTGTCCGGCAATGGAAGAAGAACAGGAAGTCGAATAATCCTTAGATGGGGCTGAAATACTGTCTAGCGAGGCGTGCTGACTTCACAGATAACGGTTTGAAATCCCAAATATGTATGAATTTAGGGGCATATTTTTTTACAAAAATTTGGGTCAAACCCCAATGTCTGAGGCGTCCCACTTTAAATATTTGGGGGTAGAGCTACACAAAGTCTTGAAGTGGATTTAAGGTTGCGTTTGCTAATAAATAGATTCACTGTCATGCACTCTTTTTAATGAGCGAGGCTTATCGTCTGTTGTCCTTCCGCGGTTTATCGTCTTCGGGTCAGGCGCCCCTGTGGTTGACGCCATATGTGAGCGAAGCAGGGGGTGGCCCCCTGGAAGCCTGCTGGTCATGCCACTGAGCACAGGTAAGTTCCTCATAACCGGATCACCCCCTTACCAACTCCCCAACCTCCAAACCAAGCGGGGACCCAGGGGAGAGGAGGTGTTAAAACCTGAAGGGCCTTTGCCTGGTGAACCACCCCCTCTCCACCCCGCTACCCTCTGCCCCCTATGAGCACGCAACCATCTGCTTCCCGCCCCCGCCCAGCTGGCCATCTTTGATCCCACCAAATTTGAGCTAAAACGAGGACGATGACTGAGCTCTTCCAGTTTGTCCTGGAGAAGCGAGCGAGGAGGCAGATGAGAGGAAGAGCGATGGTCCGCTGGCTCGCTGATACGCAGACTCCGAGGATGGACCCAAACTTAGTGATGATGCCAAAACTTGGTGATGACGCCAATGAATCCTAATTTATGGGAAATGCGTTCTTTCACAGGTGGTGTTCAATCCATTGTCTTCCTCCACTTTTCGCAGGAGTTAGGGAATGAGTCCAGCTGTGTAGAGCGAAAAACGACGCACGCCAAGAAAGGTTGTAATTGTAGGTGGCAAAGTAAATGTTTTGTATTAGACATGGCCAAAAATAACGATGAACGGAGGAGGGGGTCCCCAAAAAGTCTGCAGATAGGAAAATTTGTGAATGCCAAACCGCAAATATGCACGTCATTGTACATGGTGTTGCTCATACTGTAAAAATGTATCCGCTAGAAAGTTTCTGGCCCAAATCCAAACTTTGACACTGAAATACTTTTACCGTAAAAATGGTACCTTATGGTAACTATCCATTTCAGGACTAAACTCTGATTTTCTTTGAATTTCATTACAACATTTCCCATTGAGATCAACACTCTGTTCAAGAGGCAAAACCGATGCTAACATTGTAACAACTTCCATACATGTACAGTGGTAACATGACTTGACCATTCAATATTTATTCCGCATTGAAATGAACTGAAATTCCATTAATCCCTTCCAGCCACCTAAAACCACATTCTTTGTATTATCCCAGCATTTAGAACAGTTTCCCTAATAGATCAGAATACTGACTCAAAAGATTTCAAATTTCACGGAGCGTAATTCAAATTCATCCAACCATTCTCATAGACAATTAATAGTGCATCTGAACTGAGTCTGCAACGTTGTACACTCGTGTTTTTGTTCCCTGCGAACCAGGGCCCAAATTGATTCCCCAGAAAATATAATGTGAATAATTAAAACCCAATGATTAAACATTGAGATAATATTTAATTAAGGCATCTCATTAGAATTCTTGGTGCAGCGCCATTAATAGGTCATTAGCACAATTAATTAATTAAGCTCCCCCTAACCACCAAAAGGAATTCAATCCATAACGAGATGTTTTTGAGGGATTTAATTAGGTAATCTTCGCTCCCACAGAGGCCTCTGTACAGAATATAATGTGAACTAAAATTACTGCTGAAACTTTCGTTATGGGTCGCCAGGAAAATAAACCGTGATTGTTCCCATAGCCCTGTTTTCATGTGAAGTAGAAAAATAATCTATATAGGCCTAAGGAAGTCGAAATTGAACTTTTTAAGGCTCATTTTGATCTTCGTAGTGCTAAAATTCTAAACACAAGTTACAAATTCGTAGAATCTTTCAGAAAAAAGTCATGACAACTGAAGGATTATTAATGGTTTCTGCCAATTTCAAACCTTTTTTCTTCAAATATGGAGACCGAATGATGTATCCGCCCATTCTGGCTCTTGTTGTTGTAAATCATGATGGAAATCAACATATTTAACAAATTACATTTTTCAACAACAAATGTGGTAAATGAATGGTTATTTATAGCTCCACCTGCTCAATCATTATGCGATTTAAATATTTGATTTTTTTTTATAAGAAACTACCTAAACAAATAATTATTGATATGATCTGTGCTATGCTAAAATGCAAAACATAATTTACAAAATACTTATAATACAAATGAATATTAACAGTTCCGCCATTACGATCTTTGGTTTGCTAAAATGTGAAACACAAATGGACAAAAAAATATGGCAACTGAATTGTTGCTGTTTTGCCTGTTCTAAATTATGCTAAATTTAAAAACAATATCCAAATTTGTCAAATTTTTCACAAAAACTATGGCAATGTTTTAAATTGGGGCATTTGTATGAATTTTGATGCAGATTCAAAGATGAAGAGTTACATTTTTAAGGATAATTAATTTTGGAAAAATGTCAAGGCTCATCTCAAACCAGTTTTTTTTTTCAAATAAATGCTGTATCTGGCCAATTAAAACTGAGTTACATCTTCCAACATTCATTCCATGTTGAAACCCTTGCCATAAATCATTGTGGGAGTATTTGATCTGTATTCTGCAGAAGAAAGTCGGCGAAGTGGGAACGTGACAGCAGAAGCGGCCCTGTGTGTGTAATTGTAGGTGTGTGTGTGAGATCAGGGGTGAGCAAACCCCCAGCCCCCCCCCACCCCCGCACGGCGCGATCCCTCGCCCCCGTAGCGTGAACAATCCTGGCGCTTGATCTGCCCAGCAACCCGGCTCACATGTATATAAAGCGTTTATCTCCGCATCCCGTTGCCTCCGTGTCCACACTCGGGCTGCGTTTAATCACGCCGGGCCCGATGGGAGAGGGCTGTTTTTCCGCTGGCATAATCAGAGGGGGCCGCCATGTGTCCTGGTCATACGTATTAATCCCGCCTTGCTATGGCTATGGCCTTATCAGCTCCCAAAGCCCACCTCTCATGGGATCTGAGCTGCTGCCTCAGCGCCCTCTAATCCGCCCTGAGAAATTGTTAACACCATGTAAATGCGCCCAGCGATGATATATGGTGTCTTGTATAACATACGTGTTATTGTGAAGCGTTTTTGCATGCGGCTTCTGAGATTATGCATAGAATAGGTGGAAAGATGGTATTGATTGATGGGGATAACAAACGTCCAATATCGTTTTAGATGCAAATGCTCACTCGGCGTTGCAGGACAAATCTTTCGGGCTGCTTATGGATATGGACGAGCATGAAATAGCGGAGGGATTGGACGATTTATCTCAGGCAGCTACGTTCGTATAATGGAATGTACTGTACGTGGCGGTGACGAAGGATTAAGGTTACTGTGTTCAACAAATGTATATTTTATTGTAATCTGATTCCTTGAATGATCAAAACTCAGAAACAATGCGCGGATGTCGTCAGTTCAGTCCTGTTTCAAACATGACTCATATGCCGTCATTAACAACATTTTTGGGTTTGTCGTTTGTGGCGAGTTCAATATGGGCAGAAAAGAAAAAAAGAAAAATGTTCGTCTTCAATTAACCTACACTGAAATGTGGGGGGAAAATTGGAGTACCCAGAGAAAACCTACGCAAGCACGGGAAGAACATGCAAACTCCACACCGGACGGCACGAGCCCGGATTGGATCGCGTGACCTCTGAACTGTGAGACAGATGTTCAAACCACACGTGAATGTATGTATTTTTGTACATTCAGCTCGCATTTGACGAATTCTCAGCAGTCGGCCCGTTTATTGTGCGGTTGCATTGGCAGGTATCACATTTTTAATATTGATATTTTTGATCAGAATTTGGCCAAAACGTCAGAATTCTGTCTCCTGAAGCATGTAGTGTATATCCTTCCATTTTGTTTGTGGTATTGAAATGTATTCACTTTTGCATGTTTTGGCAACATTGCTAGAACTGTCAATTCCAGCCTGGTTTGTCGACTCGAGCTTACATTTTGTTGCATTCTCATTTTAACGCACACCGTTTCATCTTTGATCTGTCAGCGGGAAAGAGACGCATCACTGAAATGTATTGGAAGTTCACATTTTATTGTCAAGAATTGCATTTTTTTTTTAACACATCAATAAAAGTGTTCTGTCAACAATACACTGTATTTTATCTACAGTATCGTTCCCAAGCAGAAATACGCAAAAGGATGTCATTCATTACAACCTTCCCAATCATAAAATGTCTTCAGTTTTGTTGTCTTTGTTTTGGCGTGTGGCGGTTTGACAACACAGCGAGAGCCTTTGCTGTCACTTCCTGTCAAGGTTGGTTAGGCCTCAGCATCAGTTCCGTCGGACACGCAAAGCCGTGTGATTTTTCTGTAGTTGGTTAATTAGACCCCCCACCCTTTTTCTTCTCTGCAAATACGCCTCAAAGTACTGTCTCGCACGATTCAAGGCATCTCATTATCTGTGACTTGTCTCGGTCTCATTCAAGCCACCACTGAGGACGCCAAAGATGAGACGACGCAATTGGCTCTGTCGCCAAAAAAGAGAATTTCCACAATTCAGAGACCACCCACTCCACAATTAGGAGTCGATTTCAAATGTCCATTCTTTTATGATTAGTACATAGAGAATGTCGCTGAGGTTTTTTTTTTTTTTTTTTTTTTTTTTACTGTGGATGATAAAATAAAGATTTAATTTCTTTGTCTGTGGGGGCCACAGCTCGCTCTTGACAGCATTTGATCTGGCCCGCCGTGCAATTGGTGGAGTAGTGACAGATTATGGAAGGTGATGTATGGATTTCCTCAGAGTGCACCTTCTACAGTATATGCGCCGTAGTTTTGGTCAAGATCAGGAGCTCGTACAGAGGAGTCATCAAGGTTTTGTGTTTCATGGTAAATGATCAAATCTAGAATACCCAGTTACATTTTGGTGGCTATTGGATGAACTCCTGGGAGGAGTTGATTCGTGTACGACCATGCAAAATGGCAGTTTCAAACCAAAATGGCTGACTACCAGTGCTTTTCACAGCATGGGCTCTATATTGTTTTTTATGCGTCCTGTCATGACGAATATGCGTGATGGATTTCAAGTCAATCAGACGCACTCATATTTTGTAATACTGGACAGCATTTTGTGTTTCATGATGAATCTTAAAACTTACCCCCAAGAAAACTCACACAACAGTCCATCAACATTACGTCAGACGTGCTAACTGCTAGGTTACTGGACTTCCACGCTACTGCTATTTTTGTGCAAAATCCAATGAAATTCTTGCAAGAACCCATGGTTACCATTATCCCCGAAAATAGTCAACTGTTAATGGAAAAGTTCCAAATGAATACATTTGGAAAAACTCCAGACGCTGCCCTACAACATGGGAGCCCAAACCGCAGCCTGCTTTTCAAGCTGGGGACTGATTAGACCGAAGATGGAGCTCGGCTGGAGGACGGACACGATGGCGCTTCCCCCAGAGATTGCATTTGCACCTGTCCCATCCTGCAACAATGCCACCCCTCAGCTCATTTGCGCCGCGCACTGGGCTTAATTAAAAAAACATAAACTACAAAAAAAAAAAAAAAAAAACATGGCTAATTTGCACACTAGACTTTGCCTTCGAAATTGGAAATCTCATTCACCACTGAGTGTGTTAATTTGCACAGGAAACTGCCGACTGAGCCGGGCGGATGGCAGGCGTGATGGCTTTTTGACAGGGACGCTGGACGAAAAGCCAGGAAAAACAACCATGCTGTGCGCCTCCCTGTCGTCAGTATTCCGGGGACATTCGGGGGAACTAAACTTTGATTTCAACATAAAATAATCCTAACTGCTCCATAGTGAGGGATAATCTCCATAAAGTGAAATCACACAAGGGCGGACGGCGGCAGAATGGGACATCTCTTTCTTGACAGGTGACTGGATTGATGATTCCGGGAGAGGGAGGGGATAGAAACCTACATGGGGATGAATTATGACAGTTTTCATATTAGGGCAGACTTATCTGATGTGGGAAGAAGAAAAAAAAAAGAGCATTACGGCCTTGCGAGTACATTGAGCGATACAATCACAAATTGACCTGCCAATCACCTCACCCTGGCTTCAAAGGTGCAGATAAGGTCGCTAAAAGCAGATTTCACTGTCCTTTTGCTTAAGCACATTTTTAGGGGTTGGCGACATGAACATGAAAAAGATGTGGGATCATTCAGCCTCCGAGCTAAAAAGAGATTTTACATGCTAACAGAAATAGCCCTTTAATACTTTCTTCATGTCTGCAAAGCTATCCAAGGGGGAAGTTCCGAAAGGCTTACAAGGTAATCTCATTGATATTTATTCATCTAATGATGACTAAGAATGTAAACTAGGGAGGGCTGCACTCGCTGCAAAGATGACCCCAATGAGTCGTCCGCGTCGAGGTGCCCAATTGTCCCCACAAAACCAGACAAAGAATAAGCCCTAATCCACAGCGAAGTATTAAAGTCAGCCAATGGTCGGTAATACTGGCAAGATTCCCAAATGGATGTTCAACAATGATCCGTGTAAAGGCGAATTAAAGCTTCAGGCAAATTGGATGTAACTAAGACTTAAGTAAAGATAGTGCAGACCACGCTGCCGCCGCGCCCTTTCGTCCCCATTTGAGAACCCTCATGCGGAAGTTGGCTCGGGACTAAAAACGCAGTCCATCTTCAAACAGCTTAGCAGTATGTGTGGTAATTACATATTTTCTCAGTTCGTCTTTAATCAGGGAGAAAAAGGTGGAATGGGAGGGTGCTGGAGACGCAAAGTCGAGGACGAGGTGAGGGGGAAGGAAGAGTGTTACTTTTTCCGGGGAGAGATCACTCCTCACATTAGCCGGAGCTGTCGTACCTGTCGGTGCAGCGCTGACAGGCGGTTTGTTTGGACGGAGGGGTCAGGCGAGGAGCAGGGGGAAGTGAAAGAATGCGGAGGACACTCAAAGTTAGCGATAGCGCGAGGGGAACGGGCAGCTGAGGTGACCATGATTTATTGACTGCTGGAGGGAAGGGGTGGTCTTCTTGACCTGGTCTTGAGGTCACTGTAACGGCCACAGGTAGTGGAAAATGAGCTAGTCTTATCTTTCGTTGATATTCCTAAGGCAGCATCCGTCGTATAAATGTGTATCTAAAAAAAAAAAAAAAATGACATGACATTTTTGGGAAAAGAACAGTTTAAATGGAAAAAAAAATAATTGAAATTCCATTAAAGAAATTTTGCCAGAACATGTTGGGATTATGAGCATATCATTTTCCTTGATTTACTCTAAAATGATAAACATCTGTTTAGTATTAAGATTTTTTTGTGCTAAATCGCAACCCATCAGTAAAATTCTCTAGGATTTAGTCAGCTTTCGAGAGATTTTCTGAGCATTGCGTCAACTTGTGATTGTACATTTTTTTAAAGAAGCCCAACAAATGCCCGTTTTATACTAAATTCAACAGTTTTCTACAAAAGCTTTTCTTAAGACTGCTCATGAGGGCAAAAAAAGGAAACCCAATGGTTAGGATTGAGTGTCCCCGCTTTTATTAAATTAAGGAAAAATATGCCTGTTTTGTTGTACAGAATCTTACGAAAGCAATTATTTGTTGGAAAGCAATTAAATTATTATTATTATTATTATTATTAAGTTTTATATTTTGCTGGGGAAAAATATTTGCGTTTCACATAAAAACAGCAACAAAATATTAGGATAATTCTTTAACGATACCCAGAGGGGAACTTCAAGTGTTACAGCAGCACAGCGCAGATCGCTTCAAAAATAACATTAAATACAATAACAATAAGTAGGAAATATATACATGATATATACAATTCAAATTACAAATAAAGTGGCATGTGATTTTTTTTTTTCGCACCTTTTGGGATACAGGCCAATGAAAATAACTGCATTAGTATCCATCCATACATCTTCTGCACCGCTTCATCCCCACAAGGGTCGCGGGCGCGCTAGAGCCCATCGCAACCATCTTCGGGCGAGAGGTGGGGTACACCCTGAACTGGTCACCAGCCAATCGCAGGGCACATATAAACAAACAACCATTCACACTCACATTCACACCTAAGGGCAATTTAGACTCTTCAATCAACATACCACGCATGTTTTTTGGGATGTGGGAGGAAAACGGACTGCGCGGAGAAAGCCCACGCAGGCACGGGGAGAACATGCAAACTCCACACAGGCGGGGCCGGGGATTGAACTGTGAGGCAGATGTTCTAACCAGTCGCTCACCGTGCTGCCAGTATACAGTATAATATCCAAATTTCAATACAATTGTATCTCCATTGGCTAGTAACCCTTCTAGCGTAAACAACGATTGTTCAGCTTTGAAAAAAGGTTACAGTGGAGCAAGTTAGTGTACACAACACAGTTCAGGCCTGAGCCTGTTCAGCTGTTGTTTCTGTCTTGTTTACTCAACATTCACAGGCGTCCATGTTGTCATCACCTGCGAAATGACAAAGCCGAGCGTGTATAAAGCCCCTAATGAGAGTACACACAAAAGGCACCCGCAGAGGTACAGAATGAATCCAAACCTCCACATCAGCTAAACAAACACTTTGCTTTTCATATGACCTGTTGCCGGCCGCTCGGGCTTGTGTGGCAACGTTGGGGTGGAGGGGGGAGCAGCTGTTGATACGGTTACCAGTGCGCTTCCTGTTCAGGCTATACCAGCTGCCTACCCTCTATTCTCCACGGCCCCCCTGAGTGTCAGCCGCCATCTTGACGACAGACAGCTCCTTTCTGCCACTGGCTGTTACTGTATCGCCACGGCCTTTCACGGCTCAAAGAGAGGCAGCCGGCGTGCAAACCACAATGGCCTTGCAGCACACCTCTCTTATTAACACGCACCTTGCATGCTGCAGCCTTGACCTACGACTGGAAAGGCACGGGCATAATGCTGACATCGCTGTATGCACAGTAAATACTCCATTTGTGTGTATGTGTGCGCATTAACGTTGACCCCAAAAAAAGAAAAAACTAAACAAAACAAAATGCGGCTGAAACCACAAACATTCATGTACAGTGAACCCAGCACATATTTGGTTCAGCATTCGCAAATTTGGCTATGTTCTTTATTCAGTATCCTTCTCTCATTAAGCAAAAAAATGCTTGTTTTATTCCAACTGAAAGAAAGGAATGCAGATTTTTTTTTTCAAAACGTATCTGCCGTTATGCACTCAAAAACTAAACCTTTTGTGTTTTTTTGTGTTCAGCCCAAAGCAATAACACTATCGCTTTGGCGCCATCTGGTAGCCTTTTCATGCCAAGGAAAGCCAAGTGAGTTGAGGAGCTTCATTCCTTCAAACACAGTCATTTTCCGCCATCTTGTGGCAACTATAGGCAAATACATAACCTTTTGGGGAGGCATCAATTTGCAGATTTTCACTCAATTTAGCATGTTTTCACTGTAATGGTGTATGTATGGCTGCGGAGAGCCGAGAGCAGAAAAACGTCAGTAATTGAACATCCCGCCCCCCAAAAACGATTTGCCAGCTTTTGTCGATACAAATTGTAAACTGTAAAAACGTTTATAATTGTCTATGTTAATCATTTAAACTGTAAATATACCAGAAGCTCTGACCCTAAAACAGTTTATTATCCATTTTTAATAAACAAAGACTCCTGACTTACAAAGCTAGTCTGTCAGTCAAGATGCGTCACTTTGACATACTTTCTTGAAACTTTTCTATTCAATAGAGCTTTAGCTGCATCTTTGGGCTTCCCAGAAAGAACACGAAAAACATGACCAGGTGAGTTTTTTCAGCGACGAGCAGAGTATAAATGTGAATCGGTGAATTCATGAATCGCGATCTGATACTAAGCGGTGGTTCACTGTCATGAAACACGACAGTGGTCCTCGATCATATCTCAATTTAAGGGGAGTTATTTGAACCTGTGCAGCTTTTAGGGGAGTTACGGCAGTCTTGTTTTAAATTGGGCAACTTTTAGGGGATTTAAGGTAGTTTAAAAAAATTAATAAATAAATCAACTATGGAACTTAAGGGGACAGTCTTTTTTGAATCTGTGAAGATTTACAGTAGTCTAAGTTTAACCTGCAGTACATTTAATGATGTCCCTGAGCTAGACCTGAAGCCTGAAATATTATGTATTCAAAGACTAAAAAATATTTTTGCTACTTTTTCATGTAAAGAAAATATTATTGTTTGTATATTCTCAAACGACATCAGCATCTTTTTTCAATGCTTTTTCTCATCATTCATTTTCATTTCTGAGAGATAGTATTTCTCCTGCCCGATTTATTTAATATGTATACGAATTTACAGTATATTTATATTATATTTAAAGTGAGGTGTGTGTGGTGTTCATTCTGACTTAAATTCAATTGAGCAAATGCAGTAAAGGACATTGCAAAAAAAAAAAAAAAAAAATACAAATGAATTCTGAGGATGATAACTTGTTTTCTTTGATCAACCAGTTGATCAATCTGTTGTTAAATGTTCTGAACTCCCATTACAATGCCGGCATCACTGAGTGTGGATTCATTCTGTCCAGAGGAGCAATAAGGTGGATGCTGTACCACTTCCTATTCCTCAGACCATAAACTACAGTAGTTGAGATTGAATAAAGAGCGCCTCAACTGGCTGTGCGCCCCATTGTGCCTCAATTCCTTCAGGCTTGATTAATTAACAATTGATTCCATACAACTGAAATCAATCAACTATCAGTTAATCGATTATGACATGCATGCATACACAAAGATCCATCATCTTCCTTGAACAGTGCCACTCCAAAGTGTCCTCACATGCAAAGTGTAGTCGAGGAAATGCAACTTCAAATATGGACTGTCAGAAAGAGCGACTTGTGAGTACTCTGGTAATTAGTTTATATGCATAAGAAAGAGAGAGCTGGACATGTGATGAAAATGTATGGCCGCCATCTTAGGGGGGTGTATGCATGTAGGCATAGCTTTTAAAAGCAAAACAAGGATTGCCTAATGCACTTGCTTCATTATTAGAAAAAAAAAAAAAAAAACTTGTTTTAATAGCACACCATCCATAATGAAATCCGACAATTTTGACGTGACGGGCACTTTCAAAAGCAGACTTTGAAAAAAAGTTGTCAGTGTTATTGATGGCGGCAGTTAGTGCTTGTTTGTGTGTGTGTGTGTGTGTGTGTGTGTGTTTGGTAGGTGGGCAGGGAGGGGGGGGTGGTGGTTTGCTGGAAAGGTGTCACATGATTAAAGTGGCGATCGGAGATAGCGGGATCGGCAGGCTACGGGGAGAGATAAGAGGAGAGTAAGCATGTTTAAAGTGTGCTGTGATCAGCCATTGCGCGAGGGAAAGCAGTGACAGGTGTATCGCGGCGAGGAAAACAGCGGCGGGGGCGACTCCTCTAAAGGCGCCCGGGCTAAAATTAGAATACCTCAGAAGATGCGTCCGTTGGATTGGCGGCAATGAGGATTCAAAGGGTTATTTTTATCCTTGCTGATAATGACCCTCCCGTGCTTACTTGCATATGCTGCTAATTCAAAATTGGCAGGGGAAAAAAAAAAATTTAGGTTTGGTTAAATGAAGGGAAGTGATGAAAGTAAGGTCAGGTAGACACTGGTGGAAACAAACTGTATATAATAACTTACAAATACTTTTTTTTTTTTAATCACATTTACTTTTTCTCATCATTTAGCTTCATTGCTGAGACGGTATATTTTTTAATATTATATTTAAAGTGATGCGTGTGGTGTCGATTCTGACTTGAATTTGAAATGCGACGGGAAGTTGTTTTTTATTCACATGCTGCACTGATATCCACTTTCAGATACGACTGAACAAGTCTGACGCACCGCCAAAAGCATATTGACAGCCACGACGTCCGTCGGCCGGAGGCTGAGCTGCACTTTGTTTGTTTGCGGAGAAGAACAGTGGCTACAGTGCAAGTCAGTTACCCTTCCTGTTCCTTATCCAAGTTAAGTGTAATTGATGTTACGTGTGGGAACTTGACACACCCAAAAATATTTTTGAATGCAATCATATGTACCATTTCACCCCTTCTGTCAACACTAAACATCATTTTAACAACAAGGTTTTTGTCAGACTATACTCGTGTGGTAAAATAATCAGAATTCATGCAGTCATTTGTTCATTTTTTGGGATGCTTCATGTACAAGAAGACTGTTTTCTTTTTAAATATTGAAACATATAGTAGATGAACTCCAATAAATTGATTATCGCTGTATCGAGACATGATAGTAATCTTTAAATCGTTACTCTGCCAATTCCCACCCCTATCACGTGGCATTGTCTCAAGCATAAAGCTCCAGAATGAGATTTCGTTGTACCCAGCACAGATTCAACACACCCTATGCCAGATGCAGCAAAGCAGCCCCTGAAGATAACCATGTTGCACAGCAGGTACGGTGTTCTTTTCTTTGTACGCTTCATTGTTGCATCTGTAAACATAAAGCTGATGTGACTTGCCAAAAATGCTGCAGTGTTGTCTCATCTGACCAAAGAACATTTTCCCAGCAGCTTTGTGGTTTGTCAGTACTTATTATGAAGCATTTAAGTCTCACCAGTTTCAAGTAGTTTTCTTTCTTTCACCAAATGGTACCAACAATTGGTGTACAAATTGGTAGAAATGTAAAACGCTTCAGGATATCCGGTGGTCTGGAACGTAACCCCCGCGATAAATGAGGGATTACTGTATACTGTATATTACTGTACTGTAATTTTTTTTAATAAAAAAGACAAAATATTAATATGTAATGCTGCTGTATCAATACTGCATCTTTAGAGACTACGATACCTGGCAATATCGATATTTTGTCCGAAACCCCGCTACAACATCCCGCTGAAAGAAATTGTCTGCGAGCTACCAGTTTAATTTTTCAGATCTCCTTGAAGCATGTATTTCCTTATTAGTTTGGAGACGTTGGCTTGGCTTGAGTGGATGGATGATGCTGTCAGGGGGTCCCGGGCATTATGGCGGCTCCGTGTGAGTGATTTCCACCAAGGAAAGCCTATTAGGCCCGACAGGGGGATGATGATATTAGGCCATCATCATTCAGCAGACACCGCCCCCACCAAGCAGACTACACTGTCATCCATCAGACAGCCCAAAACAGCCTCGCTCACCCTTTCCATTCCTTCCCTTCTGGCTCCCAGTGCTTTCCCCGACGTTCCTAATTGTCCTTGTTTTGAGTCTTTCCGACGATCAAACTCCTCCGCTCCTTCTCCGCCAGCAAACACACAGACAAATTCTGCCCTTTTCGTAGCCCATGAAACATTTAACATTTCATTCCCCATCTTGGCAGACGCAAGTAAAAAAAATGACCCAATGAATCTTACTTATTGTCTATCCATGAGATCCCCCGTCCCCAAAGCCCGAATCCATTGTCCTCGCGGCCTATCCTGCCTCGTTCTCGACTTGTTCACATTACCATCTTGACTTGAAAGCAACAAAAAGTATGCTGACATGTGGAATATAGACAGATTGGTCTTCTGAAGTTTACAGCAAAAAGTTGCAAGAGGATGACGTGGATCCAGTTGTAGGCGGGCATGATTATACCACATCGTTGATCAACTATGGGCAAATAAGCATTTTGGTTACAAATATCAGATGTTGTTTAAAGTTTCATAAAT
Organism: Phyllopteryx taeniolatus; assembly: GCF_024500385.1. Lineage (NCBI taxonomy): Eukaryota > Metazoa > Chordata > Actinopteri > Syngnathiformes > Syngnathidae > Phyllopteryx > Phyllopteryx taeniolatus. Next base: position 6,281,443 of record NC_084514.1, on the reverse strand, counting down.
ATTCTAGGTTTCAACATGAATATTATTTAATTTCATTTGTCTAGGACATGTAGGTACTCAAATATGAATATTTTAAATGATAACATCTTGGAGAAATCCAGTATTTTAGGAATCTCAGAACATTCAGTATCTCACCGAATGTCTTCAACTCCTGCCAGCGTCATATTGAAACAAATAATGGTGTGTGCCATAGCATGGGCTTCCCCATGGCTCTTGAGCTGTGCTAAGCCAAAGCTAAAGCATGTGCTACAGAATGTGATCAGTTGAAGTCTTACTAACCGGAATTTCTTCGACGATACTCAGCAGTCACCACGTAGTCGAAGCAAATGTCATACTAACCAAGCGGGGTTACCAGGCGTTAGGCTTTCTTGGCCTAAGAGGTGGAGGGATGTCTGTGGTCAACTGGCAAAACAGCAATGGACTAAACCAAAGCTTTTTATAGAAAAGGAGACCAGGGCCGTACCATGTTTGGATAAGGTAGAGGAGTCTTTGCTTAGCTTGCTATTAAATGCATTTCTACAGGCTACAACCATACGAATTTATGATGATTTTTTTGTATTCCTGCTTGATAGACTTAAAAGCAATAGCAAATATTTTTCGGTAATTTATTGAGTCATTTTTGTGGAACATTTTTCTTTATTCTCCAACTCAAATGGAACATTTTCTTATTCTCCAACTCATATATATATATATATATATATATATATATATATATATATATATATATATATATATACATATATATCCCAAAAACATGCATTAATTGGAGACTCTAAATTGCCCGTAGGCATGACTGTGAGTGCGAATGGTTGTTTGTTTCTATGTGCCCTGCGATTGGCTGGCAACCAGTTCAGAGTGTACCCCGCCTCCTGCCCGATGACAGCTGGGATAGGCTCCAGCACGCCCGCGACCCTAGTGAGGAGAAGCGGCTCCTCACTAGGCATATATATATATATATATATATATATATATATATATATATATATATATATATATATATATATATATATATATATATATATATATATATATATATATATATATATATATATATATATATATATATATATATATATATATATATATATATATATATATATATATATGCCATTTTAAACACTATTTTACTGGGATTTAAGATTTTGTTGGAATGTTGAGAACTCCTGTTTTAGTGTCTAATTGAGGCATAATGCTGCCTGGGGGATTTGTGCTATAGCGTGGATGTGGGCATTAGCTAAATCCACACAGGTGACCATCCATCCATTTTCTATCGCTTATCCGAGGGGGCAGTAGCTTTAGCAGGGACGCCCAGACTTCCCTCTCCCCAGCCACTTCATCCAGCTCTTCCGGGGGGATCCCGAGGCGTTCCCAGCCCAGCCGAAAGACGTAGTCTCTCCAGGGTGTCCTGGGTCGTCCCCGGGGTCTCCTCCCAGTGGGACGTGCCCGGAACACCTCACCGGGGAGGCGTCCGGGAGGCATCCGAATCAGATGCCCCAGCCACCTCATCTGGCTCCTCTCGATGTGGAGGAGCAGAGGCTCTACTTTGAGATTCTCCCGGATGACTGAGCTTCTCACCCTATCTCTAAGGGAGACACCCTGCGGCGGAAACTAATTTTGGCCGCTTGTATCCGGGATCTTGTTCTTTCAGTTACGACCCACAGCTCGTGACCATAGGTGAGGGTAGGAACGTAGATCGACCGGTAAATCGAGAGCTTCGCCTTTTTACGCTTAGCTCCTTCTTTACCACAATGGATCGATACAAAGTCCGCATCACTGCAGACGCTGCGCCGATCCGCTTGTCAATCTCCCGTTCCTTACTTCCCTCACTCGTGAACAAGACCCCAAGATACTTGAACTCCTCCACTTGGGGCAGGATCTCATCCCCAACCTGGAAAGGGCATGCCACCCTTTTCCGACTGAGGACCATGGTCTCAGATTTGGAGGTGCTGATTCTCATCCCAGCCGCTTCACACTCAGCTGCGAACTGCTCCAGTGAGAGTTGGAGGTTACGGCTTGATGAAGCCAACAGAACCACATCATCTGCAAAAAGCAGAGATGCAATACTGAGGCCATCAAACCGGACCCCCTCTACGCCTCGGCTGCGCCTAGAAATTCTGTCCATAAAAGATATGAACAGAATCGTTGACAAAGGGCAGCCTTGGTGGAGTCCAACCCTCACCGGAAACGAGTCTGACTTACGGATATGCGGACCAAACTCTGACTCCAATCGTACAGGGACCGAAGAGCCCGTATCAGGGGGTTCGGTACCCCATACTCCCGAAGCACCCCCCACACGACCCCCCGAGGGACACAGTCGAACGCCTTCTCCAAGTCCACAAAACACGTAGACAGGTTGGGCAAACTCCCATGCACCCTCGGGGACCCTGCCAAGGGTGTAGAGCTGGTCCACTATTCCACGGCCAGGACGAAAACCACACCGCTCCTCCTGAATCTAAGATTCAACTTCCTGACGGACCCTCCTCTCCAGCACCCCTGAATATACCTTACCAGGGAGGCTGAGGAGTGTGATCCCCCTGTAGTTGGAACACACCCTCCGGTCCCCCTTCTTAAAAAGGGGGACCACCACCCCAGTCTTCCAATCCAGAGGCACTGTCCCCGATGTCCACGCGATGTTGCAGAGGCGTGTTAACCAGGACAGCCCTACAACATCCAGAGCCTTGAGGAACTCCAGGCGAATCTCATCCACCCCCGGGGCCTTGCCCCCGAGGAGCTTTTTAACCAACTCGGTGACCTCAACCCCAGAGATAGGAGTGACCAATATCATTAATTTTGATGAGTTATTGTTAATTAAAAATGACCTCAACAGGATGGGAAAACCACTCTGAATGTTGTTAACTCCTGTTTCCATGGCATGCACAGCTGACTGATTTTTTTATTTTGTTTTATCCCCGATAATAAGACAGCTAAAAACAAACTAAAGGGAGAGCTTTTCAGTTAACCAATCCCTCAGTCACAGTTTTAACCTTTTGTTAAGAGTAGAAAACCAAAGTTAAGACCTTCTGACCTTTGGTTCAGACCACTTTGCCCATAGACCTGACCCCACAGACCCCCAAGCTCTGCAGGGATTGGACGAGAATGCTTCGACCGGACAGTTGCTAAGCTCGATTCACATGGGGATCAATGCAGCCGCATGTTGGCCTTGACAATGCTGAGTTTGTGTGGCAACAGTCAAATGCTCTCTCTCTGTGGCTATTGTCAAGCTTCTATTTTGGTACGTGATTTTTTTTTTATATAGAGGAACGAAGAACATGGCAAAAAGAATTGTATGTTTTCAGTTACCTGGACCAGAGCATGCAAGAATAACCTTGGGTAATGTTCCACATGTTGACTTTTTTTTTCTTTTTTTCTTTTTGCGCCATAGCTGTGGGCTTAAATATTCACTTTATTATGAATTTAGTTTATTATGCCCACACATTCCTCAACACTTACAGTACTTTATGCCACCCTTATGACTAATATGCTGTATTTCTTCATATTTCATAGAAGGGAGGCCCATTTTTAAATTCAGTTTATTATGCATCACATGGGCATACATGGAAAAACTGATTCTAAAAACATTCCGTTCAATTTAGTAGCCAGTGAATGATGTTAGTAAAATAAAAAGGAAGGTCCACCACTATGGCAGCCTTCTCCCGGGAGAGCACCACGCATCTTCAAACACCAGCCGCGGTTACGCGCTTTCCATCATGTCCTCTTTGAATGTTGTCAAATCTCTCATTGTGACAGCTATGCAGATGCAGGTCAGATGGTTTTATAGACACTCCCCCACCGTCACCGTACAGTAGATTCTTTGTTTTTGTCTGTCATGCTCAACAATAACACAGCTTGGTTGAAGGCATATGCCAACTGGGTTCCTACAGTAAATTGTCAATGTTTCAATAGAGATTGCAGGGAAGCAAAACAAAGTAGGAAAAATAAAGACACAGTTGACTGAGAGACTTGAGTAAGAAAAACATATCACTTTCAGTCATTAAAAAAGATAAATTCTGGAAATAGTTGCAGTTATGCTTAAAAGGGAGGGCCCGAATAGTTTTCATACACACACAAAATAGCAGTATATCTCATTAACATTTAACATCCACGACTCTACAACTACCACTTGGCGTATAATCAGTACAATTGTTACCTATACCTATTAATTATCATCAACACCTTGCATAATAGAAATAAACAGAATGACTCACAATAATCTAGAGCAGGGGTGTCAAACTAATTTTTGTCTCGGGCCGCATTGTAGTTATGATTTCCCTCACTGGGCCATTAGAACAGTGAAATGTTTAATCACCAAATCCTCTCATTACCATTACACAACAAATTGATGGATAACTTTTGAAAATCAGAAGACAAGGATAATAGTTTGTTCAAGTATTGTTTAAGTTACGGTAGAAGAAGTGTTTGGTAACAGAAAAATGCAATATCTCAACATTATTGTTTATTAATATGACAATTTGGGATTTGGGTACAGATTTTAGCAAAAATCACGGAAGTTGACGAGCATGATTTGCTTTCGCGGGCCACATAAAATTATGTGGCGGGCTGCATCTGGTCCACGGGCCTTGAGTTTGACACCTATGATCGTGAGATTCCAAACTAACAAAGTACAGTATATGTGCATTTTCAAGTTAGACATTGCATATAATCAATGGGATTGTTCCTCATGCCTGGGAACTATTGATAACAGTGATGGAGGGATAGAAGTGGACCATTGTAGTGGAGGGCGCCAAAAGTCCAGGACAAAATTATCTTTTTACAGTTTAGAAAATATCCGTTTTCCTTCAAGTAACACACACGAACCCTTTCCGAGAGAATGCTCATGAGCCCAGAAAAAAAGGTAGGGGATTACCAGGGATGTGGATATGTCGCTGTGATCAAAATGGAGGGAAAAAAAGGGCAGAGCACATTTGCAAAGCATTGGCTTTAAAGGTTTTATGCAAAACATGATAGCCCTTCTGCCTTTCCATTAACTGGCTGCATTGAATAGCTTAATATGGTATAGACGTTTTCAACGCGGAGTAATTAAAGGATTATGCTGGCACATAAGCACGCTGGATGTATTTGCTGTTGTGCACGGCCATTCCAGTTCAGAGCCCCGACTGAGAATGTCGAGACATGCGTGGGGGGATTAAACAACCCCACCCCACCCCACCCCACCCCACCCCACCACGTAGCTGATGGTTAGTTACTGTAACCGCATCACATTCATCTCTCTCTCGGTACAATTCACGTTGTGACAACAGAGTTTGGTCAGCGTGAGCATCTTAATTTGATCAGCTTTATGTAAAGGAGGCACTTCGCAGGGTTTTCGCGAGGCCTGCTGAGCAGATTAACTGCAAATGTTTGCCATGGAATTTGGACTGTGTGTTCAGCATGATAAAACCCGCCAGCAACCAAACACATGAGAAAATAACAAATTAATAACAATGGACGTCTTTTGCTTATCGTCGCATGCTTTCTGTTTACCGTAGCGAAGGGGGTTGGGGGGGGGTTATCCAGGCGTCTGCCTGTGCTAAACACTGGCGCATGCGGCGTGACATGTTTATTTTAGATCAAGACGTAGCTTACAGCTTCATCCAAGAGCAAGCTTGTTCCTAAAATGGTTTATTTCAAGTAGAAGGGCTTTTAATGCTTATTGTCGCTTTTTTTTTTTCCGCAAGGATACATTATCATCACCATATAAAGTAAATAGCACTGAATGTGATAAACCAGGGTTTTATCAAAAGTAAACAGCACTGTGACAGTTTACCCAACAAACAACCACTGTATCCATGAGTGCACTACTACGTGAACTATGACAGTGGAACCTCCAAAGTGGAACACAATCAGATCAGTGATGTTGCTTGCTTTTGAAGTCGTTCTACTTTCCAAACAATGTACAGTGTTCCCCGGCTATATCGCAATTTATCGTTCGCACGCCAAAGCAATTGTTTTTCTTCAATAAAGTCTTGCATATAACCCTGATTTTGCAGATTCACAGATTTGTTCTCTTTTTTTTTTTAAACCCACCCTTTGCTGAAAATATTTTTTATTCGCTGGGCCAAAGGAATAAATGTATTACTTTATGTGGTGGCATTTTAGTGTTGTTGTTGAATTTATTGATAGTGTCGTCTCCAGAGAGAAGGCTGCAGTCGTGAAGGACCTAACACAAAGATTTTTTTTGGGATTATTTTTTTTTTGGGTGGGCAAATATACAGTACACACTCCCAAAAGCACTAAAGCACACACACCAGCGCAATATTGAAACGACTGTACCCCCGCATTGAAAACGTTTGCACGTGTAGCACGTCTGTCACATGCAGAAGACGGTGTCAGTCTTTGGCCAACCCCCATCTCTGTGGCGACTCCTAATGCCCCTTTTACCTCCCCATTTGCTGCAGCCCATTCAAACGCTGTCACTCCGCCTAGAAATCCATTAAAGCTAAAGGCCGCTGTTCATTCACCTGAAAGAATGGGAAAAATACACACCAGTAGTTTGTGGGGATTTGAGACGCACACAACTTCCAAATGGGCTTTTCCCCCCCGTCTCCCTTGGACAATTTCTGTCTACTATCCAGAACTAGCATCTCACTTTCATTACACTAAAATTCCACTATGGGGTTTCATATTATTGGAGGATTTCATGCTAAAAACAATGGGGTAGGACAGCATATGAATACATTTCTTTCGACTATGGTGAAAAATTAAAGCTCAATCAAAGAAGTGTTTCGATAGCTAACTAGTTGAGATTTATTCACCTGAGCTTTTGATGGTTGCAGCCAAGAAGGGAGTTCTCTGTTGCCTGAAATGCGGCAAGACACAATTCATCAACAATCCGTTTTTAAAAATGTCTATACTTATGAATTTATTGAACAATCGAAACTGACAAAGTCGTAAAAGTCAGCCGATCTTTAAGGCTGGGCCAACTTTGCAGCTAGCTAGAGTGACAGTTGTCAAGTTCTGTTTTCAAGGGAAGCTATTTGGATTTTTTGGAGGGGGTGAGAATAGGCCTCTAGCCCCAAAAAACTCATTTCAAATGGCTTGAAATGATGAGAGACCTCCAAACATCACACACGAAAGAGTGAGACCCCCCGAAGACCCAGGCAGTGTCAGTTGTAAACTTATGAGAATAGATTTGTGTTTTTCAAGAAAAAAAGTCATAACCTTTATTACTGTACTATTATTATTATTTCATTCTGGAAAGAAAAAGGACTTTATTCCTGTAATAATACTCCTTTTGTACATTGTTCTGCAGGCCCCCAAGATATGGCTCGTCGACTCCCAGGGAAATGCAGTTCTTTTGCTTTTTTGTGTAATTTATAAGTATTTTTATATAAATATTTGCCAACATAAAAGGGAAACGGTGATATGTTGCAAAGAGTATCAAAACTGCCATATACAGTAACTGCCAGATGGAACTTACTGGAAGGTTTTATGATGGGGACAGTTTGACTCAGGAACAGATTCATTCTGAGGTTGAAAAGAGTCCTAGAAAAGGATTACCACCGGTATGTTCGATCTTACAGTTTTCACTGTACTCTTGACCTATTAGAAATCATAACCAACTATTGTGTTTCATAGCAGAAATAGCATTTCTGCATGCAGTATATCTCCCATGAATATCAAATATGTCAACTTTCAGAAAAATGAGTCTTTTACTAGCCCTGCAGAGGGCAAATGGCTCCAACTTAACCCCTTCAACCCACGGGGATTCTGAGTTTTGCTCTGAAAATGACCCCTTTGCGTTTAATAACGTGGAATCACATTGACCCGCCGAGTTGCTTTTGTCCAGCAGAGGGGTTAGGAGGTGATCCGATGACCAGCGCAGCTCAGCCTGCTCTTTTGACAGATGGTGTTTGCCGGCAGTCTCCACGCTAACCTGACAGCAGGAGTGTGTGACCCTCCGCCGGGCGAAAGCACTGACAAGCGGGTGGACAAAAGCTCTCAGTCAACAGGCTGTTTAATAATCATCATTATGGTGTGAACATTGTGCCGTCGGGACGAGTAAACACATCACTATTGATCCGATGGCAGCGCGATAGAAATATTTTTCTCTCGGCGGCTCACCTCTCTGTTAATGTGCAGCCTTTTCACGCCAGCAAACCATTCAACGAGAAAAGCCAAGAGGTACAAAAGGAGGGCTGACATTTGGGCCATTTGTAAATAATAGCGTTAGCAAGCTGGCCTATCCATAACCCCCTGAAAACTGCTGTCCGCCAAGATAGAATGCCGGGGCCCCGTGTTTGGAGAAGATCAACACAGGCTGATGTGGTTTTATTTGTCTTTAATGTCACACTCGCTCAGTGTGAAAAACAGTCTGGACTAAACGCTAACGACAAGAACGCTCTTAGACACTTCAAATTGGACGTGAAGCGGCGCACCGAGAAGCCATTGCACCCCAGTGGAGCGCTAATCTGCTGAAGCTCTCAAGTGAATAAGACCTTGATGGGGAAAGAAGAAGAAAAAAAACACCTCGGGAGCTACTCGCAATACAGATTGATGGTACACAGAGAGGCTTCACGCTCAGTCACAGAGCGCCATTGAGCAGCGCCGTGGTTTGCTTCTAGAGGGAACCTCTGAGGTCGGGCACGATCTGCTTGCTAAAGCTTTCTGTAATGGAGAAAGATACGATTTGAAGTCACAATTTTACATTCCTGGTTACTGTTCAACAGTGTGGTTTAACAAAGGCCATGGCTTGCGCACCCCCCGGCGTCAAACGTTTGGCGTTCCATGATCGTTAAGTCCCTCAGCATCCCCCCAAGCCAAAGAGAAAGAAAAACATGTCAATAATCAATGATTGATGCTCTGGTTTTGCTTTGGTTAGTGAGACGTCAGTTTGTTTTTGTGAGTGGAAAATATCAAATTGAATATTTCACGGATGTAATTGTTATTCAGATGTATGATGACACCCTTTTCCTGAGCGCTATTATGACTTTGATTGTTTGCGGGGCATCGCGCTGCTGCTTTTAAGTTGAAATGGAGGCGTATCCTTGATCCAGAAGCACTCCAAGAGGGAGGGTGGATGGGTCGGGGGACAGACACTTGCTATGCTGTTATTTTGTGAACAACTAGCGCTTAAGTGTGAAAGCAGAGGGCACCTCTTCCCAGCGGGAAGCGGACAGCCATTCCTCGTTTTAATGACGGACCCCAAAGTGTGCGCCTCCATTCAACTCAAAGAAGCTCAATGACAAAGGACGCAGCAACCTAACGATTAGCGCCGTGCTAATGTCAGAGAGTCAGCTGCCTTCAAATGTTATATTTTCATCTTTTTGTGTATGCTTTAATTACAAACACGCAGCCTTCCTATCAACCACGCCCACCATCTCATCCATATCCCCACTTCCAGTTCGTCTTTCTCCATGTTTTTAAATTTTGAGTGCTTTCAACAAGCACAGTGGGTAATTCACACGATATAAAAAAAAAAAAGTGTTGGCGCGACAAAGCACTCTAATCAGCCGAGGCCCACATAAACAAATTATCACCGCTAAATTAAAACGATAAGCACAAAAGCGAGACAGCTAATCGTTTTGTAGATCTCAGGAGCAACAATCGCATCCTGAGTGCTTACTTTTTTTAAGGCAAGCTGTTTAAGGGGCTCGTGCGGCATCGTGAACAATAGAATACAATAAGATGCTAGTTTCGTAGTCCCGTAATGGGATATTTGTCAAGGGGTGAAGGTTTTCACGGTGGTGGTATGGAGGAAAAAATGGACCAAATGCAGGGAAGCTGTGCTGCAAGTCAGGATAGCAGGAATAATCTAATAAAAAAAAAAAAAAAGGATTCCTTTTCAAAAATGCAAACAGGGCATGTGGAAGAATCAATATCCTCAATTAAAAAACTCCCCTCTCCCACCCACCCTCAAAAAGATTCAAAGTAACAAAGAAACATAAGCAAACAAAACAGTCACTACTACAGATTACAGGAAATACGACGTGATGAAGACAACAATGACCTGATACAGACTGAAAGAAACCAGGGAACTAAATAACAAACAAATGACGAGACAACGCGGGGAACCTGGACATAACACAGGTGGCTGATTGGTTGACACAAGGAACAGCACTGACAAGTACAGGTGGAATACTGAATACTTTATCAGTGTAGTTAATTGTTTGTAATTTTGTAATAATCCCCACATTAAAACTGTTTGCAACGATACTGCAATTTCCAAGTCTTTGTTTCTACCTCTTTTTTCTTTTCCCACCCTCATTTCAATATTTTCTGCATCAAAACAAGCTGCACTACATGCCGGCAGCAATGAGGTCGGCAGCGAGAGAAAACTTTCCTGTGTGACCCACTGAATGCATAACCAGCGAGAGCTTTTGAACGGGTCGATTTTTGAAATGTGCCAGAGTAGCTCCCCGCTGAGCAGTAAGCTAGGACTTTGATGTACCGCGCTGTAATGTGGTTGTTATCCATAATCGGCTTGAATTCAGGAGGGCCGCGGCTGAAAGGGAGCTACAGCGCCATAACACATTCTTACGCGACATTAAAAGAGGGGACCATCGTCTTCCCATTAAAAAAATCCTCCACTCTTGGCCGGGACTTAACCCTCTGCGCTTAAGCACCTGAAATTATGCATTAGTAAAACTGCAAGACACTGATATTTTGTGATAGTGTCAGTCAGCGTAGGTTGGAGAGAATAATATTGCCCTCTGCATATGGTGTGCAATTTAAAACCTGCAGACTTGCAAGATGCATAAATGTCTTCTGTCCCTGCATTGTACAGTGACAATACCATGAACACAAGTCAAGACATGGCGCTCATATTATTATATGTATGTAATACACATCAATGACCCATGACGTGTATATACTGCCTAACAAATGTAATAAAGAGACCATCCAGCGTCACGAAATGCTTATATGAAGAACACTGGAGATTGTTGTCAGAGCTAGTCAAATTCCTCCAGCTCCTTTAATGTCGCCATTTGAGCCAGCCTCAAGAATTCATAAGAAAAGGCTTCAGTCTTGACACCCTACATTGTATCATAGACATATGAAAAAAAAAACGAGAGATTGTTATCACATGTGGAACACTGGCATTACTTGCCAGAAACTCCTGCAGCTCCTTTAATGTTTTGATTGAGCCAGACTTGGATGTTTTTTCCTGGTAAGAAAAAGGTTGCCGTCTTGTCAACGTACCTCGGAGCCTCGACATATGAAGAATATGGGCGATTGTTGTCACATGTGGAACACAGGCAGAAAGAATTCCTGCTAGATCGGCTTGGATGTTTATCTTCAACTGCCCCTACTCCCCAATCATATGACTATATATTATGGGATATTGTCACATATAGGACACTGACAGTACTAAGCAGAAATTCCTGCAGTTCGTTTAATGTTGCCAATAAAGACGGACTTGGGTGTTTTTCTCGTTGGGAAAAAAAGGGCATCCGTCTTGCCACCCTACTCCATAGCGTAGACCAATCAGGAATATGGGAGATTGTTGTCAGATGTAAAACAAAGCGATCATAAAAACATGTGTGTGGACTTTTTTAATCCACTGTATCCTAAATTCAACGTGTTCCCTTGGATCTTGGCTCTCTATATAGTCAGTACTCATTCCCACTCTGACACTTTTCAGGAGGACAGGTGCCAAACTTTTGCCCAAACCCATCAACAGTCTTGAGGGATCAAAAGAAAGGCCACTTCTACCTGCCAGAATGAGACGGAGTGGAGAAGTCAATAACCCCACCTCAAAGCATAGATCGCGTTCCGCACGCTTGCCTCCACCCCATTAGGTGGAGCTAAATTAACAGCGTTTAAGTGTCTATTAAAACCCCAATGCTTTGCTGCCTCTGGCTGACCTCACCGTGCCCTTGTTCCATCCGCAGCGGCTCATTAAAATGCCATAATTGCAGGTGGGCATCCTGCAGTATCAACACGCTTAATTGGCAAAGCGGACGGGGTTCACAGCGGCGGCGGCGATGGCACACAGATGAACCTGGCATAGCATTCGAATAAATAACAGTTATCGTTAGCGGGCACAGCCTGTTTCATTAACGAGGTCGTGTTTCCTTATTAACCAAAAGAGGAATGTTTTCCGGCAATTTATTACAAATGAAATGGCAATTAAGTGATGATAGTATTTTTGAAAAACGCTAATAACATTGTGTTCTTGGTGTTAATTTTTTTCCCCCACCCTCCATTTAAAGAGTAAATTTATCATGCATACATTAGAGACAAATGACGTAAAAACAAAATATGAGGAACAAACCGCAGAGCCGTTTCTGCATGGGTCAAACAAAAATAAAAGATGATTTAATGAGCGTTCTTTTATTTTAAAAAAAAATTAATACTATAAATAACTTTACTTCATAAGGGAAGCACAAATTTTAACCACAAGTTTGTGCTTCGGAGAATGCAACATATTTCTGTGCCCGGGGTTGATTGTTTATTCAACTGCAGATGAGAGTGACATCAACTGGGGGCAATCTTTTTTTTTCTGAATTAAATGAAACAAGGTTATCAATGCATAAACTATGTGCGTAATTTTGATGTAATTTGAATAACAATGTTATAGACACGTGAAAAAAAAATCATAATGACAATTACTACCAGTTTATTTTCATGATGGGAAATGGAAGGCATCTTTTTGCGTTTTTACGTCATAAGTGAACAAAACACTGCAACAGGGTGTCTATTGGAGTAGGGGCCACTATTTGAGGAAATCTTTATTCTGTTTGTGTTTCAGAAATTACAAATGTGTCTTTGTGCTGTGAGGGAGCAAAGTACTCTTGAGTTGTTTTTACCCCCCACTCGTGTGAAGGTTTAACTTTGGCACTAATCGGTTCTTAGATTTCATTTATGTCATCTTGCATCGCCCTATGTGCACTAACTGGATATATAGGATGAGAATGCGCCGACTCTTTTTAACCTGTCTCTGAACCGTCAAATTTCTCCTTGCTCTTGATCTGTCCATTTTTTTAAAAACATTTTACGTCCCCTCAAAGCCCCCCGAAAGCTTCTTAGTAACAGTCGGCCGATCAAAGCCACCGCGGCCTTTCCATCCTCCCCTGAACTGAAGCACAAGTTTGGGATCATCTGAAAGAAAGGGGGAAGGTTAGGAGCTGGCGGGGGGCGGGGGGGCAAACTGAATTGGCATTGTTTGCCACCGAGCTGACTCGGTAAAGCAAAATGTTGCGTGCTAAAGCTGGGCCGTGTCGCAATGGAAGTCATGATACTGTGAAGTTTGAGTGTGGAAGTGTTAGCATTCATAACAAAGAGGACGCTGCAGTGAACGGAGAATTGAGAAAAGCTTTTCCCCTTTACATTGGGACAAAATGGCAATTTAGACTACGTATGGGAAAATCTGTTCTACAGTCAAACTGATGCCACTACAGAACCTTTATTTACAGTACAAGCAATTTCACCATTCTTAGACTTCATGCACGTGTAAAAAGCACTTCATACTAAAATACAGTGGTAACTCAACTTACGAGCAACCCGACTTAGGTCCTAATAACACATCCATCCAACTCGTTTTATTCTGTTCTATGCAAGTATGTATTTTATAAACACATAGAAAAGAGATTATAGAATATTGCCAGTTCTTTCATGTCAATTAAAGAAAATAAATTCTATATCGGAATATACATACAGTATATCGTTATCTTTTCTCCGGCCACTCCGGTTTCTTCCCACATCCCAAAAACATGCATGAATTGGAGAATCTAAATGGCCCCTAGGTGTCAATGTGAGTGCGAATGGTTGTTTGTTTGTATGTGCCCTGGGATTGGCTGGCAACCAGTTCAGGGTGTACCCCGCCTCCTGCTCGATGATAGCTGGGATAGGCTCCAGCACGCCCGCGACCCTAGTGAGGAGAAGCGGCTCAGAAAATGGATGGATGGATGGATGGATGGATGGGTATATCGTTATCGGAATATAAAAGTTTGTCCATATCACATAGCTCTAGTACAAGCAATAAAGAAAGTCACATTTCCATATGTTCCCTTGAAATTGTAAATTCTGAGAGGGAGTTTTTTTAATTGTGGGAGGGGGGGGAAGCCACCAAAAAAAAAGAAAGTAAAAGCACATAGATTGAATCCTGCTGAGATGACAATGGTTTGAATTTCGATTTGGGTGACTTTGGAGGTAGTATTTTTCTCTGGATTTTGAAAGTTACAACCATGGTATTGTTCGACTTCAGACGTTTAGCTCTATATTAAGAGACAGAAATGTGTCTTTGCGGGGAAAAACCTGCACAGGTAAGCCAAAACGTGAACGTGTGCATGCTTTATTATTCGTGTAGGTTTTTGTGTATTTGTTCGGTATTATTTGTCGGTCGGGGTCAGCTGAGGCGCTGGGTATCAAGGATCATAAAAAGTGTGTGACAGCTGACAATTTGGAGCTTTTGATTAGGAATTGTTGATATGACCACACTTTGTGGGTCTCTCCCCAAACTCACTCCAGGGATTCCGTGCTGAAACAAGTCGTCAGTTGACAGAATCTGACGCCTTCCTCCTCGCCGTCGCCTCCCTGCTGGAAAACCCAGTAATTAGGGAGTTTGGGTAAGATGCAGACGGGGTGGGGGGGGGGGGAAAGTGCCAACAGTGAGCACACAGTGTCACCCGTGTCACCAATTATGCAGCCCTTTTGCTTATGGATGCAGCCGGCTGCTGTAGCGATGACACGAAGGCAGCCGAGTGCACGGCAGCACATGATGCTCCTGGGGTCGCAGTGACATCATTACGCGCCTAATTCAAGTTTATCCCTGACATATGCTGATTATTTACCACCACTACCATGTCAGCAGGAATACAAACAACACACGATGTTGCTTATTAAAGTACTGATTTTTTTTTTTTTTACTGTTACTTTTTTTAGCCTATTCAAGGTCCTCACTTTTGACACCCTACTGTGCAAAAGTTACCACGGCACCGTTGTATTTGTTGTTTTAGAACTGCTATGACGATCATATACTGTATAACTGGAATGCAATTCAGTAGAGCGCGATGATCTACTAATCAATTAATTTGTTGTTGGTTTTTTTTGACAATAAAATGTTTTAGTATACATTTTTGCATAATTTTGATATTCAAAAATAAGTCAACATTCTTTTAAAGGTTAGTTTTTATTATTTATTCTCTCATTCTGTCTTTTAAACAACATTCTTTTCAAGGAAAATGTATTTAAAAGGAAAAAAATCAACAATGGTAGTTTTAAAAAAAAACTTCAAGGCTAGTTTTTAGTAATCACATTTTGTATGTTTTTTTTTAAGTCAGTTGTAAATTTTAATGACAAAATATTAATTTTAATTTTCATGTAAGTACCAGAAAAACAATATATTATTATATGTTTGTACAATTTGAACAATTTGCCCAGTATTTCAGTTAATTCACATTCATTCTCGTCATGGAAATATGTATCCCCAATCTTCCCGAAATATATTTAGTTACACTTCCCATTGGAATGATCTGTGCAATTCCCAAAAATTCCCCACCCCCTTTGCTTCTCCATGTATCACCCCCTTAAAATTGTGTGATTTTTATGTAATATTTCTAATTATAAACTTATCTACAATGTCACAATGACTGAAGCAGGAAAAATGTGTTACAAAGAAGCAGCGGTGCATGTTTTAGAAAGAAAACAAATGATAACAGTTAGATTCTTCCATTAAATCAGCTTTGAATAACATACCATCAGTGTGCTTTTATCTTCCGACTCTTATTATAAACCACACAGACAGTGCGCCTGCTTAAATTTCAGCAGAAGACGCCGTTGCGTGGAAGCTAATGACTTTCAAACACCTTAAGCTGGGAGAAACGAGGAGGCAAAGTTAATTGCAACATTGGAGACGGAGGGCCACTCCAAGCGTCCCTTTCATTTGTGAATTAGAGACGAGCATTTAGCCAAAAGTGGGATTGCTCACCATGAAGAGGAGGTTAAGTGCACTAATGGAAGGCAGCTAAGTGTTTGTTATTGTGCCCCCCATTATTTATTTTCTCTTCTATATTCAGAGTTTTGATTCGCCGATGGGGAGGTGAAAAAAAAATATGTTTTAATGGCTGCTCTTTTATGCATCCTTGCAAAGAAAATGATGCTAGTGCGTAATGTTAAGTGTCTCTCGTGAAACTTTCTGCAAGCATGAAGTACGTTTTTGTCTTTTATGACAGATATATGATAAATATATTTAAACACTAAAACGTGCACATTGGTATTGTATTTACATTACAGTAGCATTATTGTACGTAGAAAAGAAGTCCATTGCTTACTTTGGAGCAGTAAAAAATGTGTGCCTATTGATTTTGGGGGGATTGGACTGACTTTGCGAACCACCGCATAGCTTAGTCCATTAATGAGCTAACAATAGCATACAATTATTTTACAGATAATGTAATATAAATACATTGTTTAACTGTGTTTTTAAATTTTTGAGGATGTAAACCGACTATGTGGATGACAGCATAAGCTTTATCCATTAACGAGCTAATGACTGCATAGCACTATTTTCTGTTAATTTTTTTAGCAATTGAATTGACTAATCAGACAATTGCATCGTTTTAGCTATTATTGAGTTAACAAACGCATAATATTTTACACATAATACAAGTGCATCGCTTACCTTGGCGCAGATTAAAGTGTGCCTGTTGATTTTGGATGGATTGAGCTGTGATGTGGACAGCCGCATAGCTTCCATGAACCAGCTAAGAGGAGCATACCATTATTTTACGGGTAATACAAGTACATTGTTTACCTCATGACTTTTAATTTTGGAGGAATTGAGCATGACACGGACCGGTTCCCGGTTTGATGGTATGCCGCAGTTTTAAAAAGTCACAGTTTTAAAAAGGTTAAAACTTTCCATCAGCATTATGAGCTCAAATTCAAGGTAATGTTATTACTATAACTCTGTCCTGAAATGAGCGTTTGACACCAACTACGAGAGTTAGCATGTCTACATTTGGTGAAATAAATACCATAGACTCTCTACCGAGGCAGCTAACTAGCAAACTAGCCTAGCTAAAGTAGCTACTCGTTTTTTTTTTTTTAGAAAATTTCAATTATTTATTTTCGTTTCAAATTTACTAATTTACCCATTGAGCATGTTCAATTGAAAAAAAAAGTGCTATTTCCTCAAAGATGTCAAAATAATACATTTGAAAGAGTAATTGCAATTTTTGCTCACGGTTATCATAGTTTCAGAATCTGATACTGGCCCCTGCCTAGGTTGAGCAGACATTAGCTAGCTAACGACAACACATGATTATTTTACAGATAACACAAGTGTTGTACATTGTGGAGCAGACAAAATGTGTGCAACTGAGTACGCGGATAACAGCATAGTTTTATCCAGAGCCGTTAATTTATTTGGGTTAATTTTCTTATTTTTTTTTAATCCTTTCTGGATAATGCGTGTCACATCATTTAACCATAATTCTAATTTGAAAGAGCAAAAATATATCAAAAACTTGAATGGTGGACCTGTGTTGTGTGCTGCGCTGTGATTGGCCAGTCTGCATTTCAGGGCTGTGACTTAGCCATGTGTCAAATGGGACCCTTTGCCTATGTTTGGAATTTGGCTTTTAGTCATTATTTGCATGTCGTTCCTTTCAAGATAACTTTGCATGTCATGTAAATGTAATCCCCGCCTTTGACATGCAGCGGAATTAGCGTTGCTCTGGCTTATTTAACGTGGCTAATAATATTTCCCTTAAGCACGTTTGAGAGCGGAGAAAATTAATGGGTGCATTGTGGCTACTGCTGAGGACAGAGTGCCTGACATTGCATTTGTCACGTTACACTAAAGCAACGGCATGTAAAAGGAACACTAAGGTGTCACCAGGGGGAGAAAATCCTCCAAATTGCTCAGCTCTGAAACAATCTTCGGAATAAAAACGGAGTAGGCGACGTGCACGTCGACCCCTTTTTAATGAGAATTTGGTGTAATTGATGTCACAACGCGGCAAGATTGGGATCGTTTCTCCGTTTCCTCCCCTTTTGTTTGCTGCCATTTGAGCGCCCTCTGAACTTTGAGCAGTCATTTACACGCTCAATTCCGTTGCTAAACAAAAAGCACGGCCCTTCTTTATTCCCGGACGCCATCTTGTCACAAAAACCATTAACCGGTAGCGGTATTAAAAGCGGAGACAAGACGCAATTAGCCAAGAAATGACTCTGATCTCAGTGACATTTGGGAGAAATTGTAACGCGGCTTTGATTGACAGCCTAATCCAGAGAGTTTGACGGGCGCCGGTCCCCGCGTTCGCCCAAGCCGAGCGGCGGCGAGATAACGCCGAGCCAGCTGTGCCAGCCAGATAGCCACATCCGCCTATGATTCGTCACCGGGCAAATTCCTCCGGTTTTTAAATGATGATGAAAGTATCGACCATTAATGACAGGATCATCTTCCCTGCCTGAAATAAATGCTCTAATCCCTTTCCGCCAGGTCCATGAATTCCTAATATGACTTATATAAACTGGAGCAGTAAATCAGTGTTAGCTCAGTTGTGTTTGGAAAATTTGTACCGAGGCCCCTGTTTAAAATGCAAGACGGCCAACTGAAGATGTGTTCTCTTAAGCTGTATCATCCAATGAGTTATCGCTGCGGATAGATTAACTTCCTCGCTGCAATAAGAATTGCAAATAGGGGAGGAGGGGAGGAAAAGAGGTGGAATATTCCATTGCTTTTGTGAACCGGAACGTCGTGTGTTTGACTACAGAGTCGGCGAACGGTGATGATGAATGTCCCAACCTTTGGTGATTGCTTGACTTGAGTGACGAGTACATCATATTCATTGTTCTACAATGACATTAATAGCAGTCTTGGGGAGAAATAGAACAGCGGGCATTACATGATGTTTGTGTAGCATACAGTGGAACTGTCGCCATCTTAAAACCTTTATTAACCATAAAGGCGGTGCTTTAAAGGGGGCATATTAGGGAATATTGACTTTTTAATTACTTCTACAGTCAATCCCCGCAGTTTCACGTTTCAGCATTCTCAAATTTGCCCATATATATATATATATATATATATATATATATAAATGTAAAATTTCCTGTCTTCTCAGGCAGGGGTTCTTGAGTCTGTTTTTCTTTGTAGGTCGACTTGTGCTAGACATGCTTAGCAAATTCCACATTGCTAAGTGAAACTTGCTTTGTGGACTGAATTTTCAAAACGTCCACCATAAATCGAAGACTGCCTTTAATTTTAATCGGTTCTTCAGTTTCTAATAAATTTGGCACATTTTTCTTGTTGAGAAACAAAAGCTGCCTTGTGACATTTTAACAGTAGAAATAAATCCCATTCAGAAGACCAGAAGTTGCCAGGATGCAACAAACCTCACAAGGGGAACCTTACTCAATTGAATTTCCATTACTCTCTACAAGGCCTCATTGGTTTACGATGGCCCTAACATACGACTTTTCCAGTTTACTCACGGTGTGCAGTGAAATAGTTGGCACAGTGGTGTAAGAATACTGTATGTTATCATGAGGTTGTCATTATTGCCTACAATTGTTTTTCATTCAAATATTTACTGTAATTCTGACTTGACTACTGAGTTAGCATAGGTTAGTGATAGGCACGTACGTTGCTGGTGTACTGTCGTGAACAGAGGAGTCCTGTATAGGGATAGAGACCAAGCCCTGCCGCAAATATCAAAAATCTTACTGTAACAGAGCCCCCCACCCCTCCCACCACCCAAAAAAAGGGATTGTAAAGGACTACTTTTGTCTTAATGAAGTGCGTCAAATAACTTTTTGTATTTTTTTTCCCCTTGACACCAATGGTGGAGCCAAAGCAATACTGTGTGTCACTTTGGCCTGAGCACAAAAACAGCAAATAGGTGAAATTAATTTAATTATTAGTATTTTTTAATTCAATTAATTTAATTAATATAACCCCCCCAAAAAAACTAAAACAAAAAAAAAATCAGCAAACAGGTGAATTTACGAATGCTGAGCTATGAATATGCGGGTGATCTGTAAGAGTTCACAGAAATGATTGCTGCCAAGAAGTGAAATGAAAGAAGCCTATGTAACTTAATATTATTAACCATGAACGTTAGATTGAACAACGTTTTTCAAAATATTTTTTTCATTTCGCCATCCTTAGTCGCAATCCACAACTCTACACATGCAGTTAGATTTCAAAGTGACCTCAGTAAACATGAAACATCTCAAGTGGGTGGGAGAGACCTGTGACTGACACGATAATACCAAAGTGTCTGGCTGGCATAATAGCAGGAATTCCCAAATTTGCTTCCCCTCACAAGAGTGATTGTAGGCTTTTTTTTTTCTTTTTTTTTTAAAGAAGAGGTGACACAATGCCGCCTGGGCATAATGACTAGGGCTGAGTGGAAAGCAAAAGCGAGTAGCTGATGAATATTTCATAAATGTTGGCGGCACTTACCGGACACAAGGCCTGATTGATGGCGGAGTGGCTGTTAAGGCTTCGGACTTCACTGAAGGGGCCTCGGCCTGCTCTCATGTCAGCGCTCACTCGGAGTAGCGTCGTTAATCACAGAATAAAGATGTATTTAGCTGAAGAGCTCTTCATTAATGGCCCCGTCCTCAGACAAAAGTAGAGGCTTTAGTGTCGTCCAATTGACCTGCAGAGAAATACAGAGGTGGATTGGGAGATGTTATGGCGATGACGTACAGTGTATGGTCCTCTCACAATTTATGGCATTTTCTTCAACTCATACACAGAAAACCTGCACACATGTCCCACAAAACAACAAAGAGTGTATTCATTCAGTTTACCATGTATTGCAGGACGAGCAATGAAAAAACATGCTAGAAACACGTTAACACTCTGCAACACGTTTAATATTCTCAATATTTTTTATATGATATTTTTACTTGTATTAATTCCATAGTTTTAATCACTAAAATATGTTTTTGTTTTATTTTATATTTGTTTTATATTTCTTTATTTATTGCATATTACACTTTCTTTTACCATTTTAATCTCTGTTAAATTGTACTGCATCCATATTATTATTATTATTATTATTATTATTATCATCATCATCTTTATTATATATTCTCAATGGTTTAAACCTATATTTTTTCAAATTGTTTTTTACATTGGTTGAATCTTTTTTAAAGATTTTTTTAATTTAGTTTTTTAAATGTCTCAACAGCTTAACTCACAGGAGTGTTTTTTTTTTGCTTTATTTAATATTTGAATTTATATAATGGATTTTTATTTAGCGGCACGGTGGCCGACTGGTTAAAGTGGCAACCTCCCAGTTCTGAGGTGCGGGGTTCAATCCCCGTCCCCGCCTGTGTGGAGTTTGCATGTTCTCCCCGTGCCTGCGTGGGTTTTCTCTGGGCACTCCGGTTTCCTCCCACATCCCAAAAACATGCATTAATTGGAGACTCTAAATTGCCCATAGGCATGACTGTGAGTGTGAATGGTTGTTAGTTTTTATGTGCCCTGCGATTGGCTGGCAACCAGTTCAGGGTGTACCCCGCCTCCTGCCCGATGACAGCTGGGATAGCCTCCAGCACGCCCGCGACCCTAGTGAGGAGAAGCGGCTCAGAAAATGGATGGATGGATTTTTATTTACATTTATTGTTTAAAATTTGAATTACTGCAATCTATAATTTATTTTCATTTATTACAATTTGAATTTATATTTAACTATGATTTAAAACTACTGCAAGATTCTTATACCATTTTCTTCTATTAATAGTATTTTTTTTGTTCACACTCTTTTTCTGAGTCCTGCATTTGCATTTGTTGATATTATAGTCACCGTTCTGAATTGTTAATTATGGTCCGGCGGATATTTAAATTCAAGCGCCCCATACATAATGTTTTGCGAGCCCTGTGATGTACGAGCCTGTCTGTCCAGACGTAGAGAGTCAACCAACAACTCCGGTGTGGATGCACTTGTCCGACCCGCTTTAATTAAAGTGTGTGCATTTTTCTATTAGGCACCACTCCATTTGCAGACAAGCATCCATCACACATCTGCACGCTCTCTACAGGCCATCTAATGAATTGCGCAAACGTGATTTGTGGTGCTAATCCTTCACAGAAGAATGGATGGTAAGCGTGGTGCTCATTTCATCTTTTTATCTCCATTCATTCCCTCTTTGGAGGAACAGTTCCCCTTTAGGCATTGGTGTGTTATACTTGGCCATGAACATGATGTTGACCAAGGTTTTGCTGCTATTGCCATGTATTTCTAATGAAACCAAAGAATTAACAAGGACTCTTCCTCATGTTTCATAAGCTTTAGTGGCCTTTACCTGCTGTAATCTGCCAATTCTTCAGCTTTGCTATGAGCTGACTAATAACTTAAATCTCATTCAGAACATTAGGAAGCAGAATTTGAACAAGATTTGACTCTAAATGAGATATTATCAGCACTCAAGGTAGATGGATATTGCCATTAGGTCTTAAAACTGTCAAAGAGGATGTCATCAACCAGGTACCACCATCATGTTCAGAATTTATGTCTCTATTTCTTGAGACAATTTAGTTTACTTAATGTACATTCATAATTTAGGGTATGGCTTTTTTTTTTTTAATCGATAAAAAATGTTTGCAAAACTTATTAACACAGAAATCTGTTTTAGGGCTTCATATTTGATACCATGTTTAGCCGCTCTCACACAGAGATCCTCCAAAATCGGTGCAGTCTGTGCGTTTTACACAGAACCCAGCAAAGCTAAGATCATACACGCTTTCACAGAGCAACGGCACCCCGAAATCAGATGATGAGATGAGGTTACTGTCAGCGTCTGGTGTTACGTACAGTAAGAAACACAAAGTGAGCGTTGGGTGTTGAACTTGACACCATGTCCCAATAATCATCATCACTTTTCAGTATTACTTCGTTATGCTATGGTATACCTGTGGAAAATAGTCCTCGACACACTAGCTGCCCATTGATAGGAGGAACTGTGTTGTCAGCTGTTTAACTTCACATGCCTGAACTGTTATTCCACTAAACCCTTACACGTGGGTTACATCCTGGCTATGTTATGGATCTGATACCTGATGGAGAAAATGATCAGGTCAACTTTGTCCTCTTCTTTCGCTGTTACGGCCGAACTAAAAGTGAAAGAAAAGCACCATTTAAAAAAAAGTACTGTGGCAGGAGAATTATTCAAACCTGAGTGTCTGGTTGGGTGTTGAACATCACACCTCAGTCTATGGCATGGCGGGAAAACCCTTTACAGACGTCTACAGCTCTGATATGAGTTTCAAAGCCGTACATTTTCCAGATAGACTTTCATCCCCAAACTCCAAGGCAGCGCTGTTAATCCAGAAAGGCGACATGGAAAACACCCAAAAATATGACGCATAAAGCCTAGCTTCAACCACTGGCGAGGTCCGGTTCAGCTCAGTACACATTTTTGTGTGTTTCCATTGCAAAGGCTCCGAAAATATCCAATGTAAACTGACATAAACTGAAGACCACCTGAACACACACACATACACACAAGTACCTTGACTCACAAGTTTAATTTGTTCCGTGTCCGAAATCCAACTCAATTTACTTGTGTTTCAAAACAATATTCCCTATTGAAATGAATTGAAATGCCAATAATCTATCGTATTTGGGTACAATGGCACTCTGGTCTCAATCCGCAAGTACGCTGAGGTCTCCCGGGGGGGTGCTAACGGTGACAATGGACTTGATAGTGAAGCTTCCTGTATGAGCTCACCTGTGGCTCAGGAGACTAAGGTCAAGCCTGACATCCTCTCGCGGGCCAGCCTATACATGCCCGGTCGGCCCTCCTACGTCCCAAAGTCCATCCTGTCATCTGTGCGCTTCCACCACTGTCACTGAGTATAATGTCTGTGTATGTGTATGCGTGTAGGCGTGTGCGCGTGGAAGAACAAGAAGCAATTTGATTTGCTCCAGTGGCCTGTGAAGCTCGGCTGTGAGGCAGCACCTCTCTTTATTCCCCTAATGGCTTCTCTTTCTACCGCTTCTTCTTCTTCTTCTTCCCCAGACACCAGTTATGTGCACTCCTGTAAATATACATACGCACGACACGGCAGCAGGAGGGGGAACGCCAGGGATCGTCGGCCCCGTACAGATTGAAAGAGAGAAATGGAAACGAAAGGGAGTTGAAAGTGTGACCTTGGCAATGGGGTCTCTTGGCGCTTTCGCACTAGAACCTTTTTTCTGTTTTAATCTCACTCCTGTACATGTTCCCATTACTTCCAATATATTTTATTAGAACAAATGAAAGAGATGTGTATATTAAAACAAGGGTGGGCAAAGTATGGCCCGGGGCCACAGACTGCCAACTCCCTTCTTTAACACGGCCGAGGAGAGCATCATCAGTCCTGTTTGTTAGATTAATTTAGCCCAAAATTGATTCAATCAGAGCAAAGCGCATTTACATGTCGCATATTAATGAGAAATCCAGCCGTCTCAAATGCCAGGCAGAAAAAGCTAACTAGAATAGCTTGAAAAAGGACATTTTGGACATTTCCAACCTAAATTATCTTGCAAGCCCTATAAAAGGACATCAAAGATTATAAAAAGAAAATGTTTAAAACATTATGGAAGGGGACCTTTAAAATGAATTCCAAATGACCGGGCTATTCTGTCCGTTTTAAAAATCAGATGTGGCCCATGAGGACAAAGGTTTTCCCACCCCCGCATTGGAACATTTAACATTTCATTGTACAGGATTGCAACATAGTTGTTTCAGTTGCGTGTATTCAAATTAGTGGCAAACTACAGAAAAGTGTTTGTAATTAATCTTATAGTGATAAATATTGGAATCAGGCTCAATCACAGAGAGACCGCTTTTGTATATTCAATTATTGGGACATTCCTCGTAATGAAGCCAGGTTTTTTTTTTTTAATACCGGTACTAATTACTCAATTTTACAGATTGCAAATCCCAAATCAAAGACTTAATTTAACTCATACCGAGCACAGAACAAAAGTGAACCACTGCTGCACCCGACAGAGGAGGGTATTGAGGAGCAACACCGCACCTGTAAAGGTGGCTATTTTTTTTATTATAATTGTTCAAAAGCAACAGTAATACAGCTATAAAAATGTAAAGGAGCACATAGCTAGCCTTGTTAATTTAGCTGGCTAAGATTGCCAGCGCAATGGATAATACTTCGCCCTCAGCTTAGTGGTGTAATGTTAACATTGTGGTTAACAAGCTCAAACCAGGCTACCATTACTTCACAGCTAACACAAGACCATTACATTTCTTGACTTTTGAGGTATTCAACTGACGATGCAGATGACCGCATAGCAACATACCCAACATTATGTTATGAGGCTCCAAGTACAATGTTTACCTTGGAGCAGACAGAGGAGTGACTGTTCATTTTTGATGGATTCCACCCATCATGCAAACGGCCGCATAGCTTTTTCTGGTATTGAATTATTATTTGGTGGTTTTGGAAATTTCCTCCAACATGTGCGCAATGCACATCATTTAAGCCTAATTATCTTGAAAAGGGGGAGAGTATTACCAAAGACTTTTAAAAAAACAAAAAATAAAACATATCATTGAATGCAACTTCGTACAAGTTGAGCATTTAGCTGACTACTGCAGTACAAACGTTATTATACCAGTGTAGGTAGCATCTCTCCCCTCCATCTAAATGGTAGCCCTTGTGATCCAAACCATATAAGACGCGCCAGTGACAGAGAGACATGTAAATTGCATTGCACGGGACACGCAATTGGCAGCGTGTATAGAGAGCTAACAGCATGGGTCGTTCCTCAAAGCGCCCATGTATGACTCCTAGTTTAAACGGGTCGTGCCGCGCAGGTACAATTCAATCACACATGAAATGAGTTTGCTGCAAGTAAACTTTGAAAATGGTTTTCTTTGTCAATTCTGATGTGTGGGGTTCAAAGCGGGGCGGGTGGGGGTTTGAATGTGGTTGTGGGTCTTGCAATTGCAAAGGCAGGAGGGGGGGGGGGGGGTCTGGGTGAGGGGGTTAGTAGTAGGCTGGCGCTAATTTAAGAGGCTTAATAATGACCCCCCACTAGTCTCTGCAGGAAGCGCCTTCATTCGCCCATCACATCACACACGCATGGCATGACAAGGAATCGGGAGATGCATGTCATTTTTGACACAGCCTGGCACTTACTAGCTGCGGGGGGAAAACTTTCTCGCCGCACTACCTGCACGTTTCAAGCAGGGAAGAAAGGGATATGTCAAGGCTCACTGATTTCCTCGGATTTATATGTATAAATACTGTGTATATAAATACATCTCTCTCTCCCATCCTCCTCCCCACCTCCAAAAAAAATCAATGTACAATGTTCCTTTGAGAAATAAAAAAACAGTAATGAATATTCAAAGCAATCACGGCTACCTGTTTACTGTTGATACAGAGAAAATGCATGATTTTTTTATTGTTTACACACTCATCGTTATTTGAAAAACAGATGGGCCAAATAATAATCGATCGTTAAGAATTCTGCAGTACGGAATTCATTATTGATCCCCAGACGACGCTGGTATCGAAACAAGAGTTCAGAACATTCAGACATTATGCCATTGTGTAAAAAAAAAAAAAAAAAAACATTCATTGATTAATTCTTCATACAACATTTTGACAGAACAAATTTAGATCAATTCTTATACATGAATTGAACCTAAAAAAGTTAAAAAATTATATTTTTTACACATTATTGCAAATAAAAGACTAAATATTACATTATCAGCAATGTTACCATTAACGCGTTACAAAAGCAACACAATTACTGTAACGATTGCTTTTAGCTACGATGCAGTAACATAAATGTTGATAATAAACTCGTTAATAGTAATGGTGGCAACAAGATTGAAATGTATTGTTGTAAGCAAGTGTCTAAAACCAGCTGTGATTTCAGAGTCAGCATGCAGTACTCGTCCCTGCGTGACTTGGGTTCCTGTTTAAGTCCTGCCATCCTGCAGTGATTTTTGTTTGTACTTTTGTCTTTGGATATGCCAGTTTATTAAATAAGTCTACTATTTTTTTTTACATCTGTGAATTGTGCATTTGGGTCCTTTTTTGCATCGTTGTCACATAATGAGGATTTAAAATGATACAAAGTATGGTCTCTTAGCAACTAGTTTGTTGACCTATAATTTATTTGAATCGACACATCTTTAAAAAATAAAAAAAATCACGGTTTTTAAGTTGACTATCAAGGGATATTAAGACAGCCCAACAATCCGATCGGGGGGCTTTTTTCCCCTAACAAGAAAGCATGGGTGCTATTTAACACATTTAAGCAGTGTGATAGGGCGCGTCAGAAGTCACTAGTGAGCTCCAAACTGGCACAATGGCACTGACAAGCAGTAAAATGGTGACGGAGCATGACATGAACACGGATTTCAGGAACCAAATAGACACTTTGTAAACAAACGCTAGCAAATTAGACGCCTGTATTCGTATGGATTAGGTTCCAACAAATTATAAAATACAGTGGTACATCAAAGGTTAACTTTTAACACAAAATATCCCATTTAGACGAGTTGTGTTTGGAATGATTTGTTCCAAATTGTCACAGTCACAAACATAAATGTCCAGCGTTTCCCAGCTATTCGCTGGGGATAGGGACCGAGCCCTGCCGCGAAAATCTGCACGTAACTGACACCCGCCCAAAAAGAGGTTTACAATTGCCTGTAGATGCCACAAGATAGCAGCCAAATATTACTTTTCTATTAGACAGGGCTTTCTTCAGTGTAAATTAAGCTCCTCCCCCCACTTCAACATAGTTCCTTGACACCAAGACGGTGCCATAGTAATACTTTTATATTATACAGGGATTTGGCCTGAGCACAAATAAAGGGAATAAGTGAGGTTTTTCACCAAATAACAGAGGAAATATGTTATTAGCAAATCGCGACTGCGTGGGGGAATGCTGTCCATGTTTTAATTAGCATTGTAACATTATCATGAGTGACAAGCATAGCTAGCTAGATACTCAGTGCTCCAAAAATGGCAAGCAGGGTGAACTCAAATGCACAAAAAGACCAGTCAATGAAGATCCAAATCAAGTCCAAGTCCTTTGTTGACAAAAAGTTGTTCAACACCAGGTCTGGTGAGAGTCCTAAATAGGACTCAAAAAGACAAAGCAGAAACCTAACCTAAAACTAAAAAAAAAAAAAACATTTTAAATTAAAAAAACAATTTAAAACAAAAACAGTTAAAACATCGGCTGGCAATTATGTCCAACTATAATGGCACTAAAATACTCAGTAAGCTGGAGTTTTTTTGCATTTAATATGTCCGGTCACAGTCTGATATTTTTCTACTCTTCTGATCTCCTTCTCCGCTTACCTCCATCCTCCTGTGAGAAAAAGTGCCCCAAAACAAAAAAGAAAGTAAAACACACACGCAGGGTTAGTCCTTTGATACAGGCTAAAATTAGGTCTAGTGAATTGTGGCGACATTACATGAATTTGTACAAAATGTACAACATATTTTTCTTAAAAGTTGAAATTATCTACATTTTGATGACAAACGACAAACATTTGGCCAGTCGGCAGCTAGCTAGCTAGCTAGCAAGCATAAGAAGCTAACCTAGCAGTCTACATTTTCACTCAGTGCTCCAAACCCAAAGCCTTTTGTTCACAAAAAGTTCATCAATACTGCTTCTGTTTGAGAGTCCTATCAAGCAAATGGGAATGTGAAGGAAGTAGAAACCTAGCAAATGAACAACTACTTGGAAAATGCCAGATTTATTTTGTCTTAATGTCCGGCAATTTTATCTTTGATGCTGGCTGCAATGAGGTGTAGTGAGATACTCTGACATGAGCCATTATATCCAGATTTTGGCATATTTTAAGAGGTGTGACTCAGGAGGTTTCACTGTAATTTAATATGCTTTACCATAAACGAATGTGATACTTTGATTCCATGACCAAAGTTAGCAGCTCATACTTAAATAAAGCTGGTTCCTCTTTTGGGGTAAACCTCAGTTCCTGGGGTGCACAGCCAGAAATAGTAAAAGCGGGCCCTTTACATCACCTCTTGATGCGACATTCCCCATAATGAAAGTGGCACAGTGTGTCCGCACCTCACTGCTTGCCCTGAGAATCTCCCCTCGTCTATCTCCCTTTCTATAGTCTTCCCATCTTGAAATCATGTAGAATCACGCGTTTCATTCGAGCCTCTATTGCGTCCAGTCAATTACATGTCAGCACGTTTAAAGCCCCCACCCCTCCACCCGCCAAAATGGGATTCTAAAGCGTGTCATCGCAGTTGACTGTCAGGAGAGGCATGTCTGGGTGATTTCATTTGAATGTTCAGGTTTCAGTTCAGCGGGAGGGCTTTCTCAAAAGGTGCTGGTTTGGAATGGTTTTGGGGGGCTCAGTGTGGAAATGTGAGTGGGCGATAATAGCTTACGGATGAAAGCCAAAAGGAATTCTCCGGATGGTTTTAGTTAGACCTTCCTGTTGGCTTATTTTGTCATAAAACATACAACTGCCTTCACCACTGAACATCTAAAAACAGTAACAAATGAGACAATTTTAAGGATTTTTTTCCTATTTCACTCAAACTATTGTGCATGGACTTGACTGATTGTCTGATTTATTCCAATTAAAATGTAGGTGCAAACAATACCATTTTAGGAAATACAATGTCAATATCGAATTTTTTTAGAATCGTTTCCCCTGTTTATTATTGGTCGAATAATCAAATAATAATCCTGCCAGCCCACCACTATTTTTGTGTATTTATTTTATTTTATTTATTATTAGTATTAATACTTACATGCATTGTATTCCCATTTATGAGGGATGGACTTCAATCCTTAAACTGCATATGCTGGTACTACTGAGTGTATGGTATAGCTTTACGATACAGAATTTGAGACAGCTATGCTAAACGTTCAGCAATCGTGATTAGCATTAGCGTGCTAGCAGTTACCAGTTTAGGTCAAAAAAACGCTATGTCCCATTCAGCGCACTCATAAGTATAGTTATTCGATTTTTTTTTCCCAGCCCTAAAATACAGAATCATGTTTATCATCCCAATGATTGTACAGCAGCCTATCTGGCCTTCCAAGTTACCCCTATTTCCACAAATACATCACATTCCACATGTTAGATGCTGTTAGATCTCCTTTACAACTTAAATTCCTCTGGGAGAATGTTAAGGTCCTGCTATTTTGGTTAGCAACAGAGTTCAAATGTGGTCAGCAGGTAATCTTTGAATGTCTGTGTGAATAATAGCGTCTGTGTACACAAATGACAGTCACCGCCCTTTTTTATGGCAAAAGAGAGGTGTTCATATGTCTTAAGTATTGAGACAACCACTGAATTAATGGTTGGACAATGGTGCCTTACAAACCACATAATGCTATTTTACGATTTGATATTTAAAAAGCCCTCTAATCGAAAGTACAAGTATTTTGTTTTGTTTTTTAGCAACCTCTCGGGGTGGATGTTTTTGAATTTGTGGATTACACTTGGAATCCAGTCCAGAAACTTTACACAAACTCTGTAATCCTAAAAAGGGAAGCACGGCTCCTTTTTTCCTAATCAGGAGCTGAATAGACAAACAATAATAATAAAGCATTTCCGCAAATGAAACAGACCAGGACGTACAGTACGTGGAGGGTTTACCCCCTGTAAGCCAGGCGCTTTAACCTCGTCTCGGTTTGTTTTGAGGAGGCTTGCTTTTTAACCGCCTGCTATTGTTACTGTTTTTAATCCCAGAGAAGCAAATGTATTTGAATGTTTCATGGATTAAAGAAAACAGTGATTTTCCACTTCAAACACATTTCGAGTGATAAAACAACTGCAGCTCCGAACGAGGTTTCATTGCCCTTGTTCCCTATGCGCCCAATGTTTCATTTATCTCCTCCTGTTCTGG
The DNA here is from genome assembly GCF_024500385.1 of Phyllopteryx taeniolatus. Classification (NCBI taxonomy): domain Eukaryota; kingdom Metazoa; phylum Chordata; class Actinopteri; order Syngnathiformes; family Syngnathidae; genus Phyllopteryx; species Phyllopteryx taeniolatus. Next base: position 6,250,671 of record NC_084514.1, on the reverse strand, counting down.
AACGTACATTGTCTTTTTAGGTTGTGTCTTTGTGAAGACTATTTGAAGGTACTGTTTACCTCCTAAAAAACTTTTTCCTTCTGCTAACTTTGTTCGAGCGGCCGAGGCTTCCCAACTGTCAAATGAATCCAGACGACGACGCTTCCGCTATTTTCTGTGATTTTGATCCGGACCGAAAAATTGACACGTAACAAGAGCCTTCATTCCATAATTCGTGCATCTTGTTTTGAAGTAAATCCATTCATCCAAACATTCGGGCGTTTCCAATCACAACTCGTTCCCCCCAAACCCTGCAAAACTCACGACCAATAGAAATCGAAGCAGAAATGGGCTTGATTCATGCAGTTCCCTTTTAAGAGACAACACATTGGAGGGACTCTGTCCAAATAAAATAATACTTTAGACTCACTGAGGTTTATGGATGGTTAAGGCCAAGTGGTTTCTTCGTAAGAAGTCCACACGACGAGGGAAAACTAAAGAAGGCTACAAGGTTTGTCTTAGCTTCCTTATTTGGTTGGACCTCCAAAGAGTTGTTTACAAAAAGCAACGTCACGTCATGCATATATACTGGCTAGCTGTGTAAACTAGGGATGTGCTTTTGAAAAAGTGAATTTGATCCACTGTGAGGAAAATTCATTGTTCCATAATTTTTGTAAATGGGATTGGAGAATATCACTAAATGTTCTGAACTACTGTTTCCACAGTAGTGCTGTATTGAGCAGAAGAAGCTGCACCACAGCAGATTTTGGTGTGGATGTAGCTCAACTTTCCATAGCTGGGCTTTCTGTTGTTCTCGCTTCAACCCCAAACAAGACTGGATCAAAAGTGCCTCTGCTGGTTGCAGTCATGAAGGTAAAAATATCCATCCATCCATCCATTTTCTGAACCGCTTCTCCTCACTAGGGTCTCGGGCGTGCTGGAGCCTATCCCAGCTGTCATCGGGCAGGAGGCGGGGTACACCCTGAACTGGTTGCCAGCCAATCGCAGGGCACATACAAACAAACAACCATCCGTACTCACATTCACACCTACGGGCAATTTAGAGTCTCCAATTAATGCATGTTTTTGGGATGTGGGAGGAAACCGGAGTGCCCGGAGAAAACCCACGCAGGCACGGGGAGAACATGCAACCTCCACACAGGCGGGGCCGGGGATTGAACCCGGGTCCTCAGAACTGTGAGGCTGACGCGCTAACCAGTTGGCCACCGTGCCGCCACAGGTAAAAATATACTTTTTAATAATTAAGGTGAATGCATAATCAAATTAGCACAGTTCAAAAGTGGTTACAGATCTGCCTCACAGTTCTGAGGTTTGGATTTCAAATTTTCTCTGGGTACTCCGGCTTCCTCCAAAAAAAAAAAAAAAACTTAAAATTGTAAAGGAGCACATAGCTAGCCTTGTTAATTTAGTAGTAAGTATTCTATTTGTGTATTTTTCATCTAATATTTGTCAATTTTTTTTATTACTTTCTAATAAAGCAACTAGACTATATTTACTTGAGTTCAATTTGCCATTTGATTAAAAAAAAAACTTGAGCATCTTTCTCATTACACTCGATGAATACCAACATTGGTATCAATACAATCGATATTCACATTGATCCACCTGCCGCTAATGTATGTTATGTACAGATATCGAAGAAAAACTGCCACATTTTGATAGTCAAGCCTCTTCCATCCCCGCCAACGCAGCAGCCACCATCAAGGACCAGGGGCCTTTTAATTGGCCTACTTCGTAAGTGTAATTTTTTTTAAATTGCTTAGAGACACTCTGCTGTCTTAAAGAAATCATTGCCGATGTAATAATATCTGTAATTGTGCGCCACGCTTCAGGGACACTACAAAAGCCTCGGATCAATGGAGGGAAAGCAGGCAAACGCTGGTAGGGGTTAATTCTTTCCCTTTCTCTAAGTTAATGACAGGGAAGCAAAGCTTGGCTCGTGACACGGAGGCGCAACTCGCGGTTCCTATTGTCTTGCTGGCACCTAATTGGGCCAAATGCAGTTACCCCCCACCTCCCCCCACCCCATCGGAGGCTGTCAAGGTGGTGATTAATGAAGCCTCCAGTCATGTAACCTGATAAAAAGAAACAAAGGGAGGGAGGGGGGGGCAGATATCAGGCTGATGCCTTCTAAATCCTGTGCTGCCTGTTTTCAATTCTTTGGAACTTATTTCTCTAAATAGGTGAAGATTTTATTACGGCACTGTCAATTGAAAAGGGGAGGTTTGTGATATTATTCAATTCTAGGGAAACTTTGCGTTCCAGTGTAGCAAGAGTCAGAGATGATCACCGGTAGAAGCTTTTACCGGTTTTATTGCATTAGGTTTCTACTTCGGTTTTTGTTCCACTTCCCGGTTGGCCCAAGCTATTCACTGACTTTTTGTGAACAAAGGACTTTTGATTCAGACATTCTGTGACATGTGTCCCACAATTGAGTCCATCAAATTTACAAGAAGAAACACTAAGTTAAGATGTAGCCTATTGCGTTAGCTTCTCCGGCTAGCTGCCGTATGTTCGTCACTTGTTGTGATCTATCAGAAGAGAGATGCGTTCACAGACAAGTCTTACGAGCATTTCAGTATGTTAAAATACGAGTTGTGTAAAAATAAATACTAAAATAACATACTTATTTTGTGTGACTACAGCAATCCTCCATGACACCGAGCCCACCTGCGAAATAGTTAAAATCTACAAGTAACTAATGCTAAAAGCTAACTAAAAAAGTTTATAATTGCCTATAGATGCCACCAGATGGGGCCACAGCCTTGGATTTTTCCAAAAGAACACAAAAACAACACAAATACACATTTTTCAGCAGATAACGGAGAACGGGTTCCAGAAAAAAAATCTGTAAATAGGTGAATAGGAAATATATAATACTGTTCTGACTGCTAGCATGACATCCATCATCTCTATCACTTGTACTCAATGGGGTCGTGGAGCGTATCCCAGATGACTATGGGCATGAGGCAAAGTACAGCCAATCATACAGAGACAGACCCACAAACTATTACCACGCACTCTCACACCTATGGAAAATTTAGAATCTTCAACTAACCTAAAAAGCATGTTAGTGGGATGTGAAAGGAAGCCAGAGTACCTGGAGAAACCCCATGCAAGCAGCAGGAGAACTTGCAAACACCATACAAAGATGCACCATAGGCGATCCAAACCAGATCTCCTGCACTGTAAAATAAACATGCTAACCACCATACACTATTGTAGAAGGAGTCAAGTCGTTGCGCATAGTCGTAGGTCCACGCACTTTGAACCCTATCTTTAAAAATTACACTTCAAACACCTTACAGTCCATGTCTGGCTTGCAGTTTGGATTTTTCTGCCTTTTTTCCTCTCTGTCCTCCAGAGACATGTGTCAGGAACCTAGGAGCGAGAGGTGACAGGTATTAGCCTCCAAGGATTCGTCATGGCTTTTGACTAATGACCTCATTAAGCCGTGCTTCAATACTTTCCATTGTCTCGACCAAGTCGAGGACACTCATCCGCGGTGACCCGGGCCAACTGAGCGCGGATTGTCACGTCGCAGCGGTGGTTGGACAGGAGGGAGGGAAATCGATCCTCTGTAAATATATTAGATGCAATTACAACCTGCTGGACTTTGCCTAACATGTTTATGGAAGCATTAGGCAAACTCTTCCTTTATCATCCACCCCGGGGCCATCGGGACAATGACATGGAGTTTTCACATGTGTGTGGTGGTAGGTTTATTGGGAACACAAAAAAGAACACAAGGGAAGGGAGGTTGGTTTGTCATCTAAGTTTAGACTGTAAACAGAACAAAGTGGTTTTAATTGGTTTTATTTGCCTGGTGTCAACATGTGTGCTTTTTCGTGGACCAATAGGAAATCAAGTTTGAAGAGCACAGCGAAACCTCCCACATCCAACATAATCCATTCTATGACGCTGGTTGACTTCTAAAATTGTTGTAATTTCAAACAAATGTTGCCCGTAGGAAATAATGTAAACTGAATCAATCAAATTGTTGCATCATAAAAAACATCATTAGCTATGCAGGCAATTGTGTAAGCCATATTTAAACTGTGAACACTTAAAAACACCAATAGTGACTAATACAAAAACGTCTTGTGGCATCTAGAAGCAATTACAAACCCTTTTGGGTTTGTAATTTAGCAGATTTTTTCAATTTCTGACAGGATTGGGTCCCAATACTCCGCAAATAGCAAAGGTTCCCTACAATTGTTTGCTGTTACTTGGAAGGAAAGCGCTTTTCAAAATCAACCTCGAATGATGAGCCACATGCTGCTTCACCATGCCTAAAGACAAGGACAATATCATCTGATCACAGCTTGTTCTGGTAAATTCCCATCACAGTTGTCAGACAAGCATGAAGGGAAATTAACCAGTGTAACTGAATAAAAATGAAATAAAGTAAAACTACTCGTGTAATTGTATTCTTCTGTGGTGACAGTACAAAAAAAACAAAAAACAGTAAAACAAAGAGTAAAACAAAGAGTAGATCTTTTAGATTCTCCCTGAACTGAAGTCTCACGAGACCTTGATGGTTTTCTTTGAAAATTTGACACATTTTATACTTATTCCCGTCCTGCCTATAATGTAACCCATTTTTAAAATATTACTCAATTTGTGATTCTATATCTGCACTAATAAGCATTTCTGTTGCATCAGCAGCTGAAATATTTTTCTGTTACTTCCACCGAATGATTAATGTTTGTTTTCACCTATCTCCGTTTTGCCGCGTGTTACGTGGGCGCCATAATTCCTTAATGAAATATGCCCAATTACCATAGCGCATATAAATGATAATTGTGGAACAATGTAATGTCAATAGCCCACTGATTAATCCCTCCAAAGGCGGCCAAACGGCAGGCAAAGTAACTCAGTAAGCGATAAGCAATTTTCATTTGTTCTTAATTACAAAGAGGGCCCATTTTGCCGCCGACTTGATGAGATTCCCAAACCCACTTTGCCAGCCAGGGCTTATATGTATTTATAAATGAGTCTCTCTTTTTTTCCCCCTCATGCTCATCCTCACTCTCTCTGGCTCTATTCGAGGCATTCATGTTTAATTTCTCACAAGAGGGCATGTGTGCTTACTGTAAGCATATGAGGTGCTTCACGACTCAGTTTAGCCTAAACAACCAGGGCTAAATAACATTTAGCTACTTGTCCTAATTGGAAAGAATGTGTGTTTGGGGCTCCCTACATTGGTCTACAAGTGTAAGGATGCACATGAACACAGCCACGTTCATTTGTGTAGAACGCCCAAGAGTTGTACCATATGGACTTTCATGCAAATATACGGGAAATACACACGTCTTGGGTTGTACACAACTCAAAACAATTGAGACATAAAAGCAAGTACAGGGTACCTTCACTGTATCGCGGTCCAACTATTGCGGACTCAGTGCATTGAGGATTTCTTTTCATTTATAATTTGCCATATCGCTGGATGTTGAGTAAGGGGAAATGTATTTGAAAATCCTATCAAATCAGAGCTGATTATGTTTGACTTTAGAGGTTCTTCTGTATTAGGTAAATATTTTTTCTTTGGCTTTTGGAGCTCGTAGAGTATGAAAGAGTCTTTTGCCCACAAGAATTTATGGAATTTCCTTTGGGATTAATGAAGAATCAATTGAACCATTGGTAGGCATGGGTTCAATAAACATCTTTATTTGGTGGTTCAGACCCAAAATGGTGTCACCTTTTCTTGCTGTAAGCAAACTGCACCATGGAGAAGACAATTCTTGTACTTATCTCCACTTCGTCACACTGCTTGCTCCTGAATGGTCACCTCGCAAGAGATTAACCCTTTCATTAAAAAAAAAAAACTGACCGGGGTCAACCTACTTGCCTGGCTCTGCGGTGGCTGCACCTTGCTTTGATCTATCAGCTATGGAGACATTATTAGCAAACGCTTAAGTCGGCCCATGTGATTGTTTTTTTTTTTGTAAATTTGCAGAAATTATTCATAATCCTATTACGTGGTTGAGGGGGTAATCCCGGCATAAAATATATGAGGCCTTTGTTATCGAGGCATCGGAACTGGGTTCACTGGAGTTGTGGGAAAAAGACAGTTGGGCGTAATCCTCTCAAACATGGTCCAATATCTTTGGAAAACGATCTCTTGCACTACTTATATTAAATGCTGTCTGTATTCATCTATCTCTGCACCAGAAAAGTACCAGAACAGGCTTGGTCTTTAGAGATGGTGAAGCAGTATGTTGCTCAGGTTGTTTTGAAAGGCCCCACTCTCTACATCTGTGTTGCATTGAGCCAATTTGTGGCACGTATGAACTGATTTTCCAGCCCAGGGACATTAAGACTCCATTGGAGAAGCAAAACTGACTATTGTCATCTTGGTACAGGCATCATTTTTGCTACAACTCTTTAGATTGTGCAGGATGTCATAATGTTGTGGCAGGTCGGTGTATTTTGGGTACCGGGGATGAACCACATGTCTACTTTGTGGGTCTGGAGTTGAAAAAGTTTGGGAAAACCCCAGGCTAGTGTATTGCAATACAACTGGGGGGCGAAGAGGAGAAATCACAATTTTTACACCTCCCATCTCCCTTTCAGTGGCCAGTACTTTGCAGAACAGAAGTCAATGTCTCAGCCCAAATTTCGTGTGACAACGCGTAGCAGCCTGTGCTATTTTGGTCTCTTTGTGGTGCCAATCTCCTATCTCTGCCGTGACATTTTTTTTCCCGGAAAGAAAGAGTAGATTTCCTAGAGACTCTGCCCTTTTGCAACTTCCACAATGTACTCTGGCGCATAGAAGTAAGGACCCTCCCCTCACCGCTTTTAATACTCACTGCAGTGTCCAGAGAAAGGGGGAAATTAAGACAGCGTATCAGGCTAAGAGGCTGATCTGAAAAGACCTTATGTAGATGCTTAATTCCCCATTTTCACATTCCACAAGAAAAAAATAAATAAAAATAGGTGGGAAAATGTAGTCCTCTCTAACAAAACTGTAAACAAGGACAACAAATCAAAACAAAGAAATAGATAGGGTATAAATGTTGCACAAAAGTCATATCACCGCAACTCACTAGACTTCATTACAGCCAATATCAAAGGATTAACACAGCATGTATGCTTTTTGAGACACTTTTTTTCTGAAAGAAGGACATTGGTGAGAGGAACAATATTCATGGTGTGAGGACCATTTTGGTTAGTTTATTATGATTTTATTTATAATATTTTTGTAATTTGTATTCATTTTAGTTTTTATTACAACATTTGGGGGGGGGGGGGGGGGGGGGGGGTATTAATATATTCCGGCATGTGGCTGCAAAAAAAAAAAAAAAACATATTTTAGTCATCTTGGATGCCAGCCACGCAAAACCCACTCTGGGAGTGTAACAAAATATTAGCAAGTGCCACCAGTGTGTCCGATAGGAAGTAATCTAGTTCATCATGACAGGACGCACAAAAATCTATGGAGAACTGTCAAACACACAGGTAGTCGACCATTTTGGTTTGAAGGTGCCATTTTTCAGGGTTGTCCTCAAGCAAACAAAATTGAATCACTCGGCATCAGTGCGTCTGATTTTATGAAATCTGGCACACATGTTCGTCACGACAGGACACACAAGAATCAATAGGACCTACGGAGTGTTGTTAGAAGCACAGGTACACCGCAAAAACTGGGCTTATAAAAATAAAAATGTAACAAAATGAGGACTATATTTCTTAAATGACCTATGGTATCTAGATGGTCCATATATACATACAATGTATTGCTATCATATACCATTGTACTTTCACATGAACACAACTGCACCCCAAAATTATCTTCAATCACCAATTTAGTTTGCTGAAGAATCACTTATTTATGTGGGTGTGATCGATTAAAATGTTTCAAACATAGCGGCGGGCGCCAGATGTCCTTATCACGAGCTCTGCTCAAGCCAAGTTATCATATCCCGTTGCACTCTTATATGAACACACTAGCAACTCAAAATTATGTTTAATTACTAATTTAAATGCTACAAAATCGCCAATTTATTCCGGTGTCGTCGATAAAAATGGTAGTCAACACGGCAGCGGGTGCCAGGCATCCTCATCACAAGCGTCGCTCAAGCCAAGCTATCATATACCATTAGACTCCCGGGAATATAACAGCACCTCAAAATTTATGTTCAATCGCAAATTTAATATGCTTAAAAATTTCAAATGTTTTAGGGTGTCTTTGATTAAAATGGTTTGGACACGGCCAGCCAGCTGTGCCCATCCAAGTCGGCCGCAGTCACACGACGTTATCACAATACAAAAAGCCTTTAAAAGCAAATGCCTGCGTCACATCATCTATCCAAACTCTTTTCTAAGCTCTTAAGGCATTAGTGATGCAATCAATACAACACTGAGCTGGCGAAACGTTGTGTATAGGTGGAGGTGAATCTGCAAGCACTTACCTCATGCCATTTTTTTTCAATTTTAACAAAACAAGCCTCCTAAAATGTATTTCTATCACTTTTTTTACTCGTTATTGTCTAAAAAAAAATTCTCCAGACTTTCAATATAGGCAAAGATTACACAGCAGAAACATTAGTAGTTCAATGAGGAAATGTCTCACCTTCTGCACCTGACGTGACAGGCTGATGTGTTGTTTTCAACCACAATCTGAGCGAGCCACAATCTGGCTGAAAATCAGACATCATAAAACAAGCCTGAGTACTACTGAGTCTATTTTGGGGGGATTTTTTTTCTGCAGACATCATTTTAAAAGCCAGAACTATGGAATAAGTGCCAATGTTCACAGCATTATAGAAGTCCTTTAATTTGAGCAAAATATCTGCCAATAAAACAGTAGCACAAAATTTTATTTAGGTTTAAAAGGTTTAAAAAAAAAAACTAGTGTAATTATACTATACTTACACCTACATAATTATGTATTTCTTATTTTAAGCTAAATTCACTCAAAACCAGTAATAAAGTCTCAATAACAAGTTTATGATTAAGGAAAAAAGTAGTTTGGATTTAATTTTGTTTTAATATATTCTGTAACTTTTCTTTCACTAGTATGACAGTTTTTAAATCTTACCAAAACATTGCCTGTACAGTTAAAGGTTTTATGATGGCGACAGGGCATTCACAATGTACTTCCACTTCACATTAATTTGCTGCAGTATCGCTTTTGGATTGTGCTTTTATTCTAAATAATGCAGCTCTAATTGGCCCGTGTTGTGCCGTTAATTTCCATAAAGAGCCCAGGAGACTGTCACCTCGGAACGGGAGGGACGAGGTGCTGCAGTTGGAGTCGTACACGTCAATGCGGTCGTTAATCAGGGAAAACGCACTTTCGCCTGCTTCTCCAAAAGGACAGAGGTCGAGGAGGCGGGGCCAACGCCATAGTCACACTATAATGAGTGTAAATTGCGGCGGGGGGGGGGGGGGGGGGGGAAGCAGGAAATGCAGCAAAAACCCGAGGCTATGTCCAACGGGAATAATGAAGGACCTAGTGTCTCTTTGTGTACACCCAATCTTTTTTTTAAACCAGGGGGAAAGTAATTAGCGAGAAGGTCTGCTTCTTGTTCTTGTTCACTCTTGTGTGAAGCCAGACACTCTCATAATGTAAATATTAGCATCAAAGCATACAGTTCTGGACCTTTTCTTTTTCTTTTTTTTAATCACACATCTATTTTCATTGTGTTTTGGCCTTTTATTTCATCCAGGGTGGAGACTTTCTCGAACAGCAGTGCGTTTTTGGGATTGTCTACTTTGAATGTATCAATTTTTTCATGATTACAGTGAACCCTTGCTATTTGCGGGGATAGGGACTGACCCCTGCTGCAAATAGCAAAAATAAATAAATAAAAATCAAAGAATAATTTATGCCAAACCCCCCCTACATACATGCATATGAATGCCACAAGATGGCAGCAAAGCACTTTAAAAATGGAGCAGCAAAAGCACTAGTCCCATGCATCCAGAATGTACACAATCATGGACCCATGTTACATTAGCAACTGTACAGCATCCAGTAGTTTAATTATTCAGCACAAACAACATTCACATTAGGCTCATCAGTAGTATTATGCAGCATACTAGCCTCACACACACAAACTGACATGACACCAGACATGACACGTTTTGGCTAACTCTGGTAATGTTTGTTCCGACATTCAAAAATGGCTGACATGAGAGAAAAACTTTCAGGTTAAACTTTCAGGATACACTAAATGAATAATTTTCATTCAATTAAAAATATTAAATGTGATGGATTACTTCTTTTTTTTAAGTTATGCCGTGTTTGTTTTTTCAGTATAGCTATGTGAATTAATAAACATCAACAATGTCTTTTTTTAAACACAAAATGTCACGACAGAGCCACCAAAGAGGAAATGTTTAGGCTTTGTTTCGTCTTATTTTTTATTTTTTATTTATACTGTACTATTTTTAGACAAACTCCATTATGGAAGCGAAGCAGCTAAAGTAAACCCTTTTCCAGGTTTAAACAAGCCACCTTTAAATGGGACATTTAAGGATTTCATGTCATTTTTTAAGGGTAATTAAACCCTTCCTTTCAGAAAATCTAATTAAATAATTTTTGAGTATCCCTAAACTACCCCTGGAAACGTTATGGTATGAGACATACATTATATATCATCCAAGTTAACTCTTAAAAGCAAAGTGAAACTTTAAAGTATCCCCAAAAGCCAAGAACTGTGCCCCCTGTACGAGTCTCCTCTGAAAAAGCTGCTAAATCTTCACTAAACTGGCTTTATTTATCGAGTTGGAAGGGAACACGCTATCCCCCAGTGGTACACTTAAGTGGCTCGCGCCGACATTCAGAGGACGCTGCTGCCAAGTGTGTCTTTTATGGCCACAATTGAACATAATGGTCAAATACCGGTGTAAAAAACTACTATCGGCGGCAGTAAGTTGAGGTTCGTTGTGATATTTTCTTTGGGGTCACGGGCACATTTCATCATTCCAGTTTACAAAAATGGAGCTTTTAAACACTGAACACAGCCAGAGTGCCTCAATAGAATAATACAGGCTCCACATTTTACAGACTCAGACTATCTAGATACTTCCAGACAAACATTTTGTTTTTGCATTATTCTTTTATTATCTTAATTTGTAGATTTAATTGATTGATTTAATAATTCTTTCCGGAGGAATTGTGCCATCTGTGTAGATGTGGCTCAACTTCCAATCATTGAGGTCATGTATTACCATGCCTTCTTTAAACAGCAAATTAGTTGAGAGTGGCTTCATTTTGCTTCAAGACACAAATAATGAAACATCAATTCAAGACAACTGATTCATTCTTAACTATTGATTGCTATACATGTCCCTGAAAGGTCAGGTCAAATAATTAACTATTAAGAAAAATGTTTTAAAAAAATTCAAAAGAAACATCATTTTTTTCCTTCTTTAGACAGCGATGCATTTAAGATGGAAACAATTCAAATGACTTCAAACATGTTTTTCTAAATTCATGAAAACAAAATAAGAAAATCTATTATATTTCAATTTGATGGTGTATTAAATATTGTTATGTAAATTAAAATGAGTTTCAACTATATTTCAAAAAGTATAGAAACATTTACAATTTATCAACATTTTTAAACATTTTGAATTTACACATTGGAAAGCCTTCTTTTGGGCAAGGCAATGCATTAACAGCATTAGATTAATAACTATAGTGTCACTGTTGCTGCATACCTGTCAATATTGTGTTTGGATGATGTGTAATTCAAAGGGGCACAAACTCAGATTATGATCCTCTTTCCCCCTCGCCTCAGGAGGATCCCAGTGTTGACTGAAAAACAAAAATCAATGCAACAAAATCAAAAAGGTGCTAATGATCGGTTTACAAGATTCGGCCGCACTATTGAACATTTAGTACACATGATGATAATTGGGCTTAATTTGACCATTTTAGCACCCTTCCGATTAAAGTCTGCAAAGGTCCAATTTTAGGTGTTTCCAAAGGATTGTCTTGACCAATTATTCTGTCCCAGACGGCAAACATACCAATGTCAGCCCCACGCAAAACGTTCCATTGCTACGGTGTTGCAGGGAGAGCGAAAATGGTGACCACACGACATAGGGAGCGATTTCAAACAATAGCGGACCTTCTGTTAGCTGTGCTAGTTTTGTTGGAGAAAGTGGTTGTACCATTACAATACCCAACGTGAACAGAACCATGAGCTTAAATCAAGCGTACGCACTGAAGCGCGTTTTTGCCAAACAATGAAAATAAGTTAGAAACCCCTGGTATATGACTTTGCCCCTATAAGAAACGGCAATTTGAACTCAGCTGCTGACCAAAACAGCAGCACCAACCCGAAACACAGTAAACAGTCTCTCAGTGTGATCTTATGGCATCTTTATACAACTCCCGGTGTTCCAGTGGACTCTGTGTGGTCGTCCATGTTTTGTCTGCCTCTGTTGGTGCTGTTTTTTGCTGCATTTCTCGATAATAATCCTACTGGTGATATTGTTTGATATGATTCCAAAAATGTATTTGTACAATTAAAGGATTCCCTCCCAAGGCCTCCACACAATAAAAGAAAGAAAGATGTGTTCTACTCCTATTGGCTGTGTGGTTGCAACTGCCCATCACATCCAGCTCCATTTTGACTCAGTACTGCAAATCCAGGCTGAATAGTTAACAACAACAACAACAACAAAACACAAGCTTGTTGGTTCTATTCTTATGAAATTTGGGTAATGCCTCCCTAAAATCCCTCCTTTCTCCTGCCTCCGCCCCCTCCATCATCTCCAGTTTCTTACATCAGCAGGGAGTGTGGCTAATTTACGAGCACGGGCAATGCCAACATACTCTCTGAGGAGGGCCTGTTTTAACACCTCCAAATGTCGTAATGCATCCCAGCTGACCTTAATTATAAAAGCATGTGTCTGTCCCCCACCTTATATAGAATCCACAAGACCCGAGGGGGAGTGCGAGACAGTGCGCGTACCTGAGGAGAACGCTGGGACGGGCGGCTCGATGTTAATAGTTGCATCCTGAGAGGAAATCAATAAAGCTATAAAGGGTGATATCACAGTGTGTCGTGCCTGTCATGCACACAGGCTCTCCCTCCCCTTACTGGTTAGAGGGGTTCCACAACATAAAGGTCAGCGGAATGGGGTTCTTTTCCAGGGCTTACAGCGGGCGCCGCGTTGTCAAGGTAGCAAACCGTTAGTGCCTTTAAAAAAAGCCCATCAACGCTTACGACACGATGGAGAAAATCCCAGGAGGTAAAATGGGGGCCTTGCTAAACTGCTCATGAACCCAGGGGGGAGGTACAGTATTACACCTGCTTTCCCTTCTGACCGTATGGCAGATTTTTCGGCCCATAATAGTGATATACGCGCAGCACGGGGCTCCGGCATCATTGGGCTGATAAACTGCTCATACAATAGATAATCTTTTATGTACTCCCCTTGCACGGCACAAATATTATGACTATTAGTGCATTAATTAACCCGCTGGCCTGAGGGCCTGCCGCCGAGCCAAGGTTAAGAGGTTCTTTAATTAAAGATCAATACGGTTTTGCAGTATATTTCAACGGCTCCAAAGTAGGCACGGGACACTTTACGGTCTACGTGTCACAGTGATATAGAAGTTATCAGGACTCTGAGAGAAGCGCAAAATGAAGACTATTTGCAAGTACTGGACTGGTATATTTGCTGGAAAGTACACTAAACTACGAGTTGTAATATACACACTTTTTCAGTTGTAATTTGCCTCCTTTTTCGGCCACATCAGGGAAATAAAAAACAAGCAGCGACTCTAATTGCAGCGGTAACTCAACTTACGAGTAACCCGATTTGCAAGTTTTTATACAAGCTGTCGCTTGGCCGATTTCCTGTCTTGAGTTGTGAGCGCTAAATGGTGGCAGCGAACTTCACGACAAGGAGCAGTTTGGCAGATACTAGTAAACAATTCTTCAAAAACGATACTAAACGTTCATGCATGAAGCTGTTTATTGCCACTACCAGTTGAAGTTTAGTGTCAAACTAAGCATAAAACAAAGAGAAATACAAGTGTATGTAACCAAACCACATAGTGTTGCCTTACGAAAGTCAGCAAGCTTAATGCTAATACATAATGGGAAACGCTCTAGATGAGCTAAGGAAACTAGCATTTATGTTGCGGTACTTATAAACCTTTAACTATATTATAATATATATAATTGAACACAACACATGTAGACAGCGCATATAACACATTTCACAAACATAGACACTAGTCCCCGCTGCGAAAAATTGCAGTGTCACACACAAGAAGGAGCAACACGCAGTCATTCAATCCATCCATCCATTTTCTGAGCCGCTTCTCCTCACTAGGGTCGCGGGCGTGCTGGAGCCTATCCCAGCTGTCATCGGGCAGGAGGCGGGGTACACCCTGAACTGGTTGCCAGCCAATCGCAGGACACATACAAACAAACAACCAGCCGCACTCACATTCGCACCTACGGGCAATTTAGAGTTGTCAATCAACCTACCATGCATGTTTTTGGGATGTGGGCGGAAACCGGAGTGCCCGGAGAAAACCCACCCAGGCAGGGACAGAACATGTAAACTCATGCAAATTTCTGTAGTCTACTTTAAATCAGCCCTTAACAGCACACTAACTGCACACAATTACATATGACTAGTTCCAGACCGATGTGTCTGATTTTGTGATAAAGAACTTCATGGAGGGCGGAATGGTGGGCGACTGGTGAGCACATCTGCCTCACAGTTCTGAGGACCGGGGTTCAAATCCAGGCCCGTGTGGAGTTTGCATGTTCTCCCCATGCCTGCGTGGGTTTTCTCCGGGAACTCCGGTTTCCTCCCACATCCCAAAAACATGCATGGTAAGTTGATTGGAGACTCTAAATCGCCCTTAGGTGTGACTGTGTGTGCGAATGGTTGTTTGTTTCTATGTGCCCTGCGATTGGCTGGCGACCAGTTCAGGGTGTACCCCCCGCCTCTCGCCCAAAGATTGCTGGGATTGGCTCCAGCACGCCCGCGACCCTAGTGAGGATAAAGCGGAATGGAAGATGAATGAATGAATTTCATGGAGTACTAATATAGCGGAATACTTCAACTTTACAGCACAAAACAGCAAAGTCTCTTTTTGTACACTAGATGTTTTATTTATTTTTTGAATAGCAACAGAGATCCGATGCATTGCTATGATTAAAAAAAAAAGATACCTAAATTGAATTGAGAACGCAAAATCGTTGTAGAAGGCACTCAAAAGTCCAACATATGACAAGGCCGTTGTCGATCTGAGCCAAATCGTACCTTGAGTATTACAGTTTGGATCTCTGTGTGTTTAATAAATTTCACAAATCAACAGTGTCCGGAAACACTATAATTTAAAAAACAAAAAAACAACACTGCTTTTTAGTTCAAAACGGTCTTGTGTAAACAACCCCTAAGGATCAGCACATGATAAGATATGTTGATATTCATGCCTGAAACAAAATCAGACCAGTCAACAATATATGGTTTACATCACATTGTACCTTTTGGCTCTTTTGCGGACTATTTTGTTCAATTAAAACCCATACAATTTTGGGTAAAAAAAAATTAAAGGGTCGTCAAATAGAAGAACGCCTGAGGGTTAAGAACACAGCTAATGGGATGTAACAACTCGGTCCACCCAATCTTTAAGTCTTTTGACATTGGCCTGCTTAGGACACCTGTGCACTGAGCAAAGTAGGTGAGCAGAAATGGACGACAGCCAAGATGAAAGCCGGACGGCAAAAGCGCTCTCTAGTGCCATCCAACGCAAGCACACACTAGGATTTAGTCCTTGTTTGCAGAAGATAGGACGGCCCTAAGCACACACCTTCTCGCCCAAGGCCCTAAAAGTTGCCCTCAGATCATCGTAATCCATCTGGATTATGTTTGACAGGGCATGGATTCTCGTGCCGGTCTAGGCCCGTTTTGACAGAGTATAGCCAACAAAAGGTGTCTTGTCTGCAGACATGACCCGAAGATAAGCAACAGCCTGCTTCCGTCTGTCAGATTATGAGCATTTTAAAATGCTACACTTTTGAGCCGTGTGTTTTACACATTGTATTTATCCATGTTGACGCTTAAGGGTAAGAACTGATTCATTCCTATGAAACACGAGGTAAAGAGACGGCGGTGATAATCGATTTATTGGCCGGTCAGACTTCTGATTGCGGAATCGATTGCTGATTAAACATGTCTGCAAAAAGTGTGCCAATCGACTGTAACCAGCGCAATTGATTAAGTTGCAAACTGGTTTGCTGGCTAAAAGAAGCACAACGTGAAATCAGTTACGGGAAGTTGAGCTCCTTCCAATGCTGAGACTTTGGGGAATGCTGGGGTGTGTTTTATGTTGTTGTTTTTTAATCTTTGAAAACAGAACTATTGAAAAGAGTATGGGAAGAAAACTTGATTTTAAAAAAAATCATGTAAAACTATATGTAAATAAAGACATACAATATACAGTATTTAAAAAATAATGTATTGTATCATTCGCCATAGTTCATACAGGAACCTCAAGATTCTTTCATTTCTACCCTCTTAAACATATATCAAAATACCATATTATTAAAAGATAAATTAGAATAAAAATGTATATATTGATCAATTATTTTACCCAGAGTGATTCAAGTGAATTCCATTGAATGCCATCCCCAATGAGGACAATTGCTATCAATGCTAAAACTATTTGCATCTTAAAATATGAACAAATATCTACTCCATCTGCAATATCATTATAAACCAGATTTCTCTCCAAGAAAATGCCATTGCCATTAGATTGAGTTCAAGTGATTGATAACTTCTTTTTATTACACAGTACAACCCAGTAAGAGTCTAAATTATGATTTACATTTCAACAGGTCGGTTGATTCAAAAACAAACATTGGTGGAAATTCAGACATTGATCAATAGAGCTGATGTTAGCTAGCAGGCTAGCCATTATGTTGTGCTAAATCACTCAAAGACAACCCGACCAAACATTTTATATATTATCTTTATATATGTATTTTATTATATTTTATGGGGGTTTGGTTGCCAGTCTGTCCGTTTCAAAGTGGCGACTCCACCACGAGGCAGTCTTATATTATCTGTACAATTATTTACGACATTCACGCAATATGTATCCTCCTCATCAACAGGTTCCGCTGTATTAATTTAGATTTGTTTTTAAAGAAATAAAAATCTATATAAGATAGATCTTTTGCGATACATCTGGTGGCACAACCTCAAACATGTCATCGTTTTCAATTAGTCAACGGTAGTCAATCATTTTCTGCCACCTTGAAGCACCCTTGCGCATACTTGCGCCTATTGTTTACAAACATTATGACAGCGATGGAATTAAACCACTACAAAAATGAATTTTATTTCACAATTTTACCCAAAATATTTAGTTCGATGAAAAGCTAAGAAGGAACTGTTTTCATTAGATGGCAACAATATCAATATTTGATGCCGACAGAGCTGTATCGTAACAGACAACAATGAAATCAATATTTTGTGCCACCCCTGACAAACACCGCAGTACTGTGTAATGTGGTGACGGATAAGCTTGCCTTTGTTGTCAATGGCAGGCTGGGCTTTGCGTTGGTCCACCCGGGACTCTCAGGGCCCGTTGACCATGTCCTCTCCCTAAAAGCCCATTTCCTCTCCCCTCCCAGTCACCGCCCACGCCCCTTATTGCCTCACAGGACTAAGTCAG
Source organism: Phyllopteryx taeniolatus (assembly GCF_024500385.1). Classification (NCBI taxonomy): domain Eukaryota; kingdom Metazoa; phylum Chordata; class Actinopteri; order Syngnathiformes; family Syngnathidae; genus Phyllopteryx; species Phyllopteryx taeniolatus. The sequence continues at coordinate 6,233,000 of NC_084514.1, read as the reverse complement.
GTTAAACACTTAAACACCAGCAAATCCACCGCTGCCCTGTGGGAAATTTGTTTCTAATCCCTAACTTATAGGCACAGAATCAAAGGCAAAAAAAAAAAAAAAAAAAAAGCCAGAGCAACAAATCTGATCCTCCCACCCCTAACAATCTCAGGCCTCTCGGGAGAGGCTCGGAGAGGCTCGGCAGACAAGCCCCGAGATGGATAAATACCTAAATGATGAGACAGTCTGGGGACAGGGGAGTAGTGTCTGCCTATGACCGCTCACCTCCAATTTAGCATGGCGGCAATGAAAGGCGCGGGCAGCCAGTCCTTATTATTACACGTTCAAGTGCAGCCTTGGCCAATGATTAATGGCGTTGTCGGGGAGAAAACAAAAGCGCAAAGGCGAGTTATCTCCTATCCACCTGCTCCTGTGGGCCGACTGGATGGGAATAGGAGGGGGTGGGGGGGGGGGGGGGGGGGGGGGGGGAGTGGTAGTCTTGATGATGAGAGGGCGAATGGAGAAAGTGGAGAGGAGAGGGGGAAAGGGGCAGGGATGGAGGCGGATATAGTGACGGGAGAGCAAAGTAAAAATACTTTTGTTGAGACTATGAGGAGACATTGGAATAAAACCATCATTACCTGTACGGCAATTAAATTTGGGAAATTATATTTTAGCATATGGGTTCAAATGTGTTACTAAACTAATAGATTGCATCATAAGGTGGCACCTCAAGGTCATATTTGGAAAAATATGACATGTTTGACTGCAGAATGGCACATGACCAGAGAGAGCCAATCACGAGCGTCGGCTTCAGAAGTAGGACGTGATATGAAAAAGAACCGCACTTTTGCTGCTGTTTTTCAAATATAACTAAAATTGGAATCATGGAAATTTACAAGAGTAACTTTAATTTAATTACACATTGTCTCCCAGTAATGGATTACAATTACATACATTTTCTTTGTACCGAAATTACATAATCTCACACTGTTTACGAGTGCCCCAGTTTTTCAGGTTATGAGCAATCGCTTAGTCGATTGTTTTGCTTTGTGTTGCAAGCCAAAATTTGAGTTATGAGCTTCAGATAAGCAGTAGTTCAGGCGAGGTGGAAGAAAAAATGAGCAATTAATGTATTGTAGTGCCCTGGCATACATTTCAGGCAAGGAGAGCTTTATATTTTGCTTATGTCAAAACTTAATGTTTGTATTTATGCTCGTGATACATTTCTATTAAATTACGCTCAATTCCAGTCAATTCTCATAGATTTCCAATTCCCATGGAAATCTTTCCAAAATTTCCCATCTTAAATTTCCATGGAAATTTACCGCCCTTTTGCAACCCTAACAAAATTAGACCAATTTATGCTGAGTCGTCACCCCGCTATATCTCGGTTCATTGCAATTTTTGAAATCTTTTTTTAATGAGTTTTTACAGTGCGTCTAACCAACAATAATGCCCTCGCATGTGGGAAAGGAGAGCCACAGTTACCAATGCCCTCCCTGAACGTGTTGAATGGTCTCCTAGAACCAGGTACTATGCCCCTGCTGCAATAAACAGAGGTTAATGCAAAACATAACACGCGCACACATAACATAACAGTCTACCTTTTGATCACAAGTGGCAAGTGGGCGGCCATCGTCAGTATACGCCTTTGCCCGATGGTCCTACGTGTCAAACGGACGGCCTCAAAGGCACAACACGGGTCAACCGTTGTCAACCATTGTCGTTCTCCAAATACAACAGAAAGTATGGGTATTTAGAAGCGCAGGAAAAACTGAAGCCTGTACCGAGTATGCTTTGAATTCAATCAAAAGTATCCCTAACGACCACACGCTGGGATTTTACTCTCCGGTCTTTAAAACCCAAGCAAACAAACTTGCAGGTAGTTTCCAAGCGAGGTGTGAACATGCAAGCTTGTGGCCAGCCAGGCCCGGTTGATTGATTTGACAGACAGCGTGGACTTTCACGACGTCTGTGTTTGTTACACGCTGGCCCGCTGGCCCTCGCTTGTATTGGTGTTGACATTTATGAGTCGCGTAAGAGGGGGCCGCCACTCGGCCTCACTAATGTGAGAGGGGAGACAGGATCTAACGCAGCCTAATACTGCCATCCAGAGGTCCTCCCAGGTAATGCATGATGGTCAACCGCAGTATCTGGACTATCATTCTCAAACTGGTGCCCCTGGTCCCTGAGCCGTAGCTTGGGGGTCAGCAATAGATTGTCTTATCTAAAAGTTCATACTAATAAAATCAAATAAACAATAAACTCATAATAATATAATCAGCATGATAAATTAATTACTCCTTCCAACCTTAGCTTTGAGCCAATTAAAATCTGGGATATGACTGATAAACCTAAATCTGACCTCCATGCAAGTGTGTGTGAGATGGATTGGAACAAAAGATGTGTTAAGATGTTTTTTTTTTTGCTAGAATATGGTAGTCTTCTTTTTATTACAGCATTGGTCCTTGCAATTTTTTACACCAAGTACCGGTACCTCCTAAAAAATGCCAAGTACCAACCTCACATCCAACATTAAAATCATCAAAAATGAGGCAGAGGTTTTATTCCCTTAAAAGTATATTTAATATTATTCTTCAAAATAATAAAGACTGTTGCTGCTGCACTTTGCTCAAGAAAAAAAAAGATTGACGCTGTTTCTATTATTAAACTACAAATATTTTGATTCATTTGACAAACTTTCTTTTACTGGCAATTCCTCTGTGGGCGCTGGAATTCAACGCCCCACCATGCTCTGATCTCGTGTATTAAAGAGAACGTACAACTTTTAACAATAGTCAATGGGTAAAAGATTTTTAGATTTCATTTTCCTTTTTGAATTTTTGTCTTATTCAAGATGACTCTGCTGAGTGGTGGGGCGGCGCCCTAGCGCCCTCTATTAACCAGACGCCGCTGCCCGCAACTAATGAAAGGTTGGTGGACGCTGTGCTGTGCAAAATCATTCTGTGACGGCTCTAACGCACCAAATTTGGGGTTTCTCTGTGTGAAAACACTGTGGCTGTGTTATCGCCGACGGGCCTTAAGTGTGTAGGAGAGGCAGGTCATTTCCGTGGGGTTCCTACCTCACCAAAAAGACTCATTCCTATCATCAGTTAGGTGAAAATTCCCCGTAAACAACCAGTCGATCATTTTTATTAAAATATTTCCTTTTTTTTGTGTGGTGGGTATAGGGATTTTTCGACTGTATGCTTTATTTGACAGTTCCAATCACACGACGGCGCATCTTTTGGGCTGCTAGCGTGTCTTCCTTGTGTAGTAGAATGCTTTTTTTTTTTTTTAATGAGAAGCCACAACAGCTCTTGTCTTTCTCGTAGCATGCTCTAGTGAAATGTGGTCTATCGAGGGGGGATTTGCCCTTTTTGAAGTTGAGACTCTTTCCTTTCTGTGTGTGTGTGTGTGTGTGTGTGTCTGTGTCAAATCAAACCTAAAACCAAAACACCCATAAGACTACCTGAAAGGGTTAGAATCTAAAGAGACCTATGTATATGATGCTTTACACATCCCCAGTCTTTGTTCCGGCGCCCTCCACGCTTGCTGTGATTATGCACGTCTCGCGCGAGGGGCGCTGCGGAGTTGTGCGGAGCGCGTCTGGAGAATGCAGAGTGACGTTCTCAAACGAACAACCTAGGGACAAAACACGGATTCGCCGCGGCTGCTCGCCTTGTAGTGGCGCGGCGCAGACACGCTCGCTATTTAGCGCGCAGACAATGGGGTCCGGTGGGATGTGTAGCTATGTGTTTATCACAGGATGATCTTCCTCGTTTCATGTGGCACGTTTTTCCCACCCTGATCCCCTTTTCCCCGCTCCTTTTCCTGCCCTCGTGTAGTTGAAGGTTCACAGAGCGCAGTCGCTCTTTTGGGAACCCGGGATTCCTTTTCTTTCCTTTGCGTTCAATGTGGCATGCTTACAGTAGGAGTTTATTTAATCATGACCTATACACTGCCAGGTTAATCCGCCTTGTATGCTGCATTCCGTGCATCTGCTCTATGCAATTTCTCCTCTCCTAAAAGCTTAAAACTAATAGACCATTTCTTAATGTACTTCCAGGGTACTACCACTGACTTGAACTGAAAATGGCAAACACTTGTGATTGGGGTTGCACAGCCAGATATACCCCAAAAAGGTTTAGTTGTTTTCATTAATTTACCAAAAAAATCCAAATTAATCCAGCGGAGCTGTGTCACAAGGATAAATCGAGTGGATTTTGAATGACTGTGTCAATTATATATATTTGTTTGAAAAATATTCTCACTATTCTGGCGTTTATCAAATAGAAATTATATTGATAATACTAATTGACCTAAAACAGGAAAGGTTTAGTCTGAAACAGTAAAGAAAAAAAAAGCATAATGTGTCTATTTATAGGTGCACTCACTGTCACCCTCTAGTGGACACTTTGCATCACTTCCACAAACAGTTACATGTTCAATGGAGCAGCATAGCATTAAATTAATGTTAAAATGTGCATCAGTTTTGATACCTTGGGGTTAAACAAAACCATCTGTACAAGTCATAAACAATCCAAATGTCTTTTTTGTTGGCAACCAACATCAGCCTCAGACTTCACTTACTGGGACGAAGTGCTTCCTCGATGTTTTAGCCTTCGATAAAGGTTCATTTTTGTCCAATAAATCCTACATAAAGTTTGGCTCACGTCTGTACTTTGTGGCAAATCCCAGCCTGGCCTTCCAATTCTTTTTACTATTCACAATGTCATCAACGATGTGGCACAGTGGGCGACTGGTTAGAGCGTCTGCCTCACAGTTCTGAGGACCCGGGTTCAATCCCCGGCCCCGCCTGTGTGGAGTTTGCATGTTCTCCCCGTGCCTGCGTGGGTTTTCTCCGGGCACTCCGGTTTCCTCCCACATCCCAAAAACATGCATGCTAGGTTAATTGAAGTCTCTAAATTGCCCATACGTGTGACTGTGAGTGCAAATGGTTGTTTGTTTATGTGTGCCCTGCGATTGGCTGGCAACCAGTTCTGGGTGTACCCTGCCTCCTGCTCGATGATCGCTGGGATACGCTCCAGCACTCCCGCAACCCTTGTGAGGATAAGCGGCTCGGAAATTGGATGGATGGATGTCGTCAACGGCTGTTAATTTCGTTGAGCCACCCGTTGGGCGTCAATTGCTTAGTCCACGACTGGTTTCTTCTTCTCCGGAACATTCTAAATGATTATTTGGCAAAAGCAGATTGTCCATCTAGTCTCAAATTCACAATGGCTTGTTTTTCCACCCAAAGGCTGCTCTCTGGTTTTTCATATTGGTTACACCTACAGTGGGTCCGGAAAGTATTCAGACCCCCTTAAATTTTTCACTCTTTGTTATATTGTAGCCATTTGCGAAAATCAATTAATTAATCAATTTGTCTTCATTAATGTACACAGAGCACCCCATATTGACAGGGGGAAAAAACGAATTGTTGAAATCTTTGCAAATTTATTGAAAAAGAAAAACTGAAATATCACACAGCCATAAGTATTCAGACCCTTTGCTGTGACACTCATATGTTTAACTCAGGTGCTGTCCATTTCTTCTAATTATCCTTAAGGTGGTTCTACACCTTCACTGGAGTCCAGCTGTGTTTGATTATACTGATTGGACTTGATTAGAAAAACCACACACCTGTCTATATAAGACCTTACAGCTTACAGTGCATGTCAGAGCAAATGAGAATCAGGAGGTCAAAGGAACTGCCTGAAGTGCTCAGACACAGAATTGGTGCTTTTACTAAATACTGAGCAAAGGGTCTGAATACGTATGGCTATATGAAATTTAAGTTTTTCTTTTTTAATAAATCTGCAAACATTTCAGCAATTCAGTATTTCTCTGTCAATATGGCGTGCTGTGTGATCATTAATGAGGGGGGGGGGGGGGGGGGGGGGGAAATGAACTTAAATGATTTTAGTGAAAAAGAGTGAAAATTTTAAGGGGGTCTGAAAATTTCCGTACCCACTGTATAAGTAGTACAAATGTAATCTTCACAGACAAAACCCAAACCTGAAACTGAGTGTGGACGTCCAGCCGGATTTAGTTTTGGCAAATTTCAGCATGAGTTTTGAATCTTCTAGCGCAGCGTCTGTACTTTTGTTCTTGTTTATGACCTTCTGGAGGTCGTTTGGGGTCTTTATTTAAAGCTCTTTATCAACTGTTATTGTTGTCCATGTTGACATCTTACTTAGTACACCGGTGAATTCTTATTCAGGGAGTTCGACATGGGTGTATTGGCTGGCTATGGCGAAATGGATTTTCCATCTTCTCTCAGCTTCACTATTTCTTGTTTTTCACTATTAGGCAGCTCTCTGAATTTAATGTTGGTTACAACTCGCACAAATGTAGTCTTAACTCAAATCACAAACCGAACTTGTGAAAAAGGGGTCAGTTCAAATCAAAGGCGCTAGCTTTTACATTTTTAAATCAAAAATAAAGGACTCGGCCTCACTGTTCCAGTCCAGTACCGTACTTGTGGAGTGTATGACTCCAAATAATGTTATACTGTTACTGTTACTGTAGATTGCCTTTTAAGTGTATTACAAACAGCTCCAATATACAAAGCAACGTTGCCAATGTAAATAATGATCTCCCCCTCGGAGACTTCTTTACACCTAAATCATTCGACAAAAGCAAAGAATAAACCAACAGCGAACAGATGAGAGCGAACAATACATTTATACGAAAAATAAGTGCTTTTACCTTAGAAGTCTCAAAATTAAAAATAGCGTTTCTATTTGTGGTCACGACAAGTTTAAGGTGAGCTATTGCTAAAACAGTCATGCACATTTGTTTTTTTAAAAAGGCGTTGATTCTAAATCCAGCAGGAGCCCCCAAAAGACCAGCTGTGAGTAAAAATAGAATTTAACATTGATTATTAATTGATGCTTGAACTATACCATACAAAATTCAGATCTTTTTGCAAACTTCAGCTCAGTGAGCATCTGAATAGCATCACCAAGTTATTTTTGCATCTTATATTTATGCGCAGTGTTATGTTAAAATTGTGCATTATAGTGACTTACAATAATAAATTTAGGCATAAACCCATGCCTCGTGTTTGAACGAATACTTGGGCCTACTGCACTACTGTATTTTAATGCTGGCCATTATGGTTGTACTTGCAATTTTTTTAGGTACTCGGTGTCAAGGTTTGAGAACTACTGTGATATATATGCTCTTTTTTTTTTTTTTTTTTTTTTTTTTTTTTTTTTTAGACAAAGTATGTAGAAGTAGCGCAGCGTATGACTCACCCATCAACCTGACAAATACTTTTAAAAACAAAATGTGTTTGTTTGGAATCATCAGAATAGTGAGAGAGGCTGTTTTCCAATGGGGTGTGTTAAATGACAAATGACGCTGATCCCGCCGCGGTGACGGGATGAACACTGATCAAAGGTGACTGGGCAGGCCCGGAGGAGACAAGTCAGTCCACGTTTTGGGTGTGGTACAGCTAAGTTTTCTCAACATCTTTAAACATCTGTTTAGCCACGATAAAACTAATCTCATTTGCATATTTGCAGCCATCATTTCAATTAAGCATGTGCGTCACACAGCACTAAAGCATATCACTGAGTGGGTGCTGATGATCAAGAATCAGAAAAAAATTTCAGACAAAGTCAGAAAAATGTCGTTTTTGGGGGGTTACATTTTTATGGTGTTAACTTCTTACACTTGCGTGCCAAGTCATGTTTTAGGAGTTTGTTTTGTTTTTGTTATCATTTACTTATATTTCTCCACTCGTGACCGTTGAGAAAGGATTTCACAAGTGTTTGCTTGTGCTTTTCTGTGATACTTTTACTCCACGGTGAAGAAAAACATGACCATAGAACTGGGTATATGCACTTCTCTCATAAAGTCCCGATTCAAACCTTCATCCTCAGCGTTGAGGAAGATAACCACTTGTTACCATGCCGCCAGTATTAAGATTTTACCTGTAGCTTCAAAATAAAAGCTTTATGCTGGTGACAGTGTAATCCTGTACCATTCTATATCCATACACCCATCCATTCTCAACACCATTCTATATCCTGTGGAGTAAATTGTTGTGGAACAAAGACAATTGAAAAAGCTGGAATCGTATCAGCCCAAATCAGAGTGTTTAACGCAAAGGCATCCCAGCTGACTTTGGCTAAGAGGCACATTTTAGACAAGTGCTATAGTAAATGGATGACTGGACAAAATAATCTATTATACACAAATGAGAACAAAACAATTGAGCCAAAATGTAACAGATACTGTAGTCTCAGGCCTTCCAGAGACTTGTCTTTTGCCACTTAACTTTTGCGTATGGATGTGGATGTGGATGTGGGTTGTGGTGTTTGACATGAAGTCCTATAAAATACCAGGTTGGGGACATTTGGAGCTCTCCTCCAGACTCTGTTTTGCAGTATGTGCAGAAGAGGACAATTTATGGGCGGAGGAGCAGAGTTTTGTGGACAAGTCCCATGCACAGTCAGGATCCCTGGCCAGGACGCAGTCCATGCACGTGCTGTAGCGACTGCAAGTACTGACTGGCATCTGGACCACACCTAATTCTGACCCCACAAACAGCTGCCACTGTGTTTGCACACAAACACGCATGATAGCATCAGTAGCCAACAAGAAAGGTTCTGCAAACATGAGACTTATCATGTGATACACCTCGCTGGGTAACAGGCTGATGCATGCGGGAGTTCTGTAAAACTTCAATGATGAACACCTTGACGGCCTTCTGAATGAAACCGTTCTCTAGCTGGAGACAAAGCTCCCATTTGAAGAATCAGTACTGACAACCAGTGTTCATCAAAAAAGATATGTCATGTCAAATGTACCCCAGTAGCCTTTGAAGTATTACTAAAATAGGTGGGACAAAGTCACATTCAGTATGTTCAAGTCATAAGTCTCTAGTCAAAACCAAGTCAAGCCCCCATTAAATTCCAAGCAAGTCCAGTTGACATTACAGTCTTGCTCAGTCACGAAATATATCCACACATTTGCCACGGTGCACATAGCATCAGTGTGCAATCACAAAGTTCTTCGTGGTTCCAAACAATTCTGTGTGTGGTCTATTACTGTACTTTGTTGTATTATCAATTAAACACAAACATGAAGCGACGAGGTATCAGTGTTTTGGGGGTTTTATAGTGATGGAGGAAGTGAGATGTCATACTTGTGTCTCTTATGTTCGAGTTGCAAACCTCGCATGTTGCCATTCCATTTCCCCCCACTTTTATCAACAATAGTCCTTTGGTCCAGATGTAATACCGGTAATCTTCATGATATTTGCTTCACAAGGTGACCCTGCACTATACATCATAGCATAAGAGTTGGTAGGGTATCAACTTGGACGTATGCATGCGTGGACACGTGTGTTAAATTTTCACTGGTCAGGCTCTGACCATGTGTACAAACAAAACCTTGTGGTAGGATAGCGAAAAGAGTGTCACCAAAGTCATCAGAGTGTACAACCAGCTTCTGTCGTCACTGGGATTTTTGGTCACCGGGACATTTTAACGGGTGATATGCGGCATTTCGCAATCAACAATAAACCGATTATTTCCCTGGCCGCAATTTACATCCAGTTGCCATGCACGTGTTCCCAATTAAGCTTGCAATACGGCTATCCAGACGTGTCCTCCCTGTTAATTGAAGATAACTCATCTGTGGGCCGTGACACATTTTTTGACAAGGAGTTTGATGTCAAACCATTTTTATATTTATTTCTGAGACTTCTCTTTTCTTCTGATCGATAGAATTAACAGCAGCGGGTAAATTCTCCGTCCCACGTCTTTTTTTCTTTTTTTTTTTTTCTATTGTTGGCGACGCATGCATTAATTGTTCCAAACATTAATTTTTTGGTTTCTGTAAGCCATAAAGTTAAATTATAGCTGGGTTGCATTGCCACTTCTCTGATAGTTTCTCTTTCAATGTCAGTCGTGCAGAGATCATCCATTTCCTCTGCCCTCATTTTTGGAGATGAAAAGTCAAATCCCCGCATTCTTAAAGGGGTTGTTGCTACCATGTATGGTCGATTGGAGGCATTTCTCAATGGAAATGAGGCTCGGTTTGGCAGTTTAGAAGATGGGGGATTTATCAACACAGATTGCATACTGGTGTGCATGTCCACACGTTTTGAGAAATACGGATTTTCTTGTGCTGGCAAACTTTCAAAATTTCAGTCTACGAATGAATTTAAACCGTGTTCTACACACTGATAAATATCAAGGCCCCAGGTCAGGTCAAATACATTTTAGCCAATCAAGTCCTAAAATTAGCGACTTAAATATGATTCAAGTTTAATCAATAGACATTGCCCATGTTCTACTTTAAAGGTCAGCCTTTGTAGTTTCCAAACTTCTTTAAGATTTCAATCTCCCACGGCCACCCGGCTCCCCCTGCGCCCTTCACCAAAGCCACGCCAGTGTGTCACGTGTACCGTTTTCAAGCCAAAAGTTAGCCAGCGCTGATATACATTGGTAGCATGGCTTATTCCTGTTTTACAGTTACCAAACACGTAACGTTACCAATTTATTGTATTTATTGTATTTTTATTGACCTTGTTTACCCCTCACCCTTGTTTATTTCCAATAAGCAGCCAATTCAATGTTTAACTTTTGTTGCTAAGTAAATACTGATCTGGCCTGAAAACAAGTCTTCATTTGCTTGGAGACGTCAGACACGATCGTTTTGTGGCACTGTCATACAAGACAAACGGAGGCTCTTTCCTCAGAGAACACGAAATCTTGGTCGAGTTATTACTGGGAAGCGCACACGAGCATCTTAGATAGTTGGTAAGACCAGGTTAATGCTTAGCTCATCTTAGCATACAATGGAACTGATCGGGAGGATACTACAGCTACATATCAATAAATCACAATATATTTATTCTGATTGATTGAGATGACATACCTAAATTGTGCAACAGAAGCCTCCAGATGACTATAGACGTGATTTATTGTTCTCAAATTAACTGTGTGAGGCTTCAGGCTATGCACCTACTGCATTTTCCAGCTAATAAATCACATCTGCAGTCATCTGCAGGCTTCTGTTGATCTTTTTATGTATATCATCTCAATACATTAGAATATACCTCCATGTATCTATAGTCAGACCCGACACCCTCATAGTCGAAGGTATCGCTGATGGAAGACAAGCGGTACGTACACACTGTCGATACTCGATTCCTGGAAACATAAACGAAAACACTTTTCAAACACAGTCACATTGGCTACTGAAGATGCTTCACTCCACATACAGAGAACAACAGGATAAGACTTTTTATTTACAGCGTAAAGACAGCATAGAAGAGGCGCTCCCGCATGTTCTCATGCTTTAACAGGAAAACACTCTGCACAACGGAGGGCAGGTCCTGATCAGGCAGAGAGCAAGCCAATGTTGCTTGAAGGAACGACGTCTATCTGTTATCCAATCTATATTCCTGGTCGCCCTTACCCACCTGAACCAAAACTTCAGTTGTTTACACTGCATGTAGACCATTTTCGATGAGGCATTTTTGTAGTCAAAGATACCTTGCAGACACGAGACACTAGCGATACTTGAACTTTCCCGTTACAATCCATCTCAGAGAAAAACAAGTAGTCACCATCATCACTCTCCTCCCCAAAGTTTGGTGCTAATATTAGTCAGTCTAAGACTAACCATTTGTGTTCTACTACTAAGGCACTATGGCGTAAAAGAGATGTAAAAAGAGGTAAAGGTTGGAGCTCTTGTTCAATTTGAGATTTTGGGATCTTGCAAGGTGGACAAAATAGGGACAGTAGCCACATGGAATGACATGAACCAGGGAGCACTGATCACAAAGGCAATAGATTCGGGAAGGCGAGGTATTCCCCCATCCATGTTGACAGCTCGCAGGAGAATTTGCTGTGGGTTGTACCAGCCTAAAAGCCACCTGCTTCTGGCATTCTAAAATTCTGCGTCTAGTTGGAAAAAGGACAAGATGACTTCAGAGGCGCTTTTGAGTTGGCAGCCTGTTACAAGAGCTCTCCTGACTTTCTCTAAAACGTCCCATAACAACACTTTTTTTTTGTTTTGTTTATCAGGTTAGCAAGATAATTTGGGTTGGGTAAACCCGTTTTGGATTGTTTTCGGCATTTTTGACGTGACATTCTTTGGTGGAGCATGTCAGCGCTTATTGTGAGCCTGTTTACAACAGCTCAGTTACTTTCCCCCTTTTTTTAACAATCCCCACCCTTTTTGCGTCGTGCTTGGCTGTTTGCGATATCGCAGGGTATCATCCTACAACGGCTAGGAGCTTTGCTCCAGCATGGAGCCATGTCGGCAAAGAATGCAACCAAGAGAACGTGCAACAAGCGGGCATAAAAACATAAATAAATGCAAATGTGAAGGGAGCACAGCACTGGCGTTGGTGCGTTCCCTGTTCAGTGGCACGTCAATGTCCGATCGAGTCAGGCTCATGAGACTCCACTGCTCAATTTACTATTTATTTATTTATTTATTTATTTCAAATTTTACGTAATTTTGAAGGTAAATTTGCTTAAATTGGTTCCGAGCTTACTCTTATGCTGACTTGTGCTCATGCTTAGTCATATTACAGACATACTGTACAGTCAAGTGAATACAACAATCAGCGACTCAAAAAGCAGAGTCTTGTTCTTTACCTTTGACCCCGATGTTCATGACATCCCACGAATACATGATGATGGCGTATTGGTTTTGGTGATGAATAAAAAGGGTGATTAGTTATTTACCGATTGCTCCAAAATGGATTGATATTCTTAAAAATGAACGCCAGTTTCCTTTTCTTGAGCAAAAAAAAAATAATATGAGAACTCGTTGGTGAAAATTAACTGTTTATTATGTTCACTAGCCCGGAGCCGCGAGCTAAAGAGCTAGTGAGCTAGTGAGCTAACGAGCTAGTGAAACATGAAAGGATTCATGCCTAAATTTAATTTAGCTTTTATTTTCACTTTAACAATGGCATTATTTACTGCAGGTACAATTTTTACCGTGCAATACATTTCAATTATTGTTTAACTACAGTTTTTACTCCCCTAAAATTCAAGTACGGTGTCACGGTGGACGAGCTGGTTCACACAACTGCGTCACAGTTCAGAGGTCGTGGGTTCAAATCCGGGCTCCGGTCTACCTCTGTGGAGTCTGCATTTTTCCCCATGCTTGTGTGGATTTTCTCTGGGTATTCCGGTGTCCTCCCACTTTCCAAAAACATGCATGTAGTTTTATTGAAGACTCAAAATGTTCCTTTAGTGTGAATGGTCGTTTCTCTATAGTGCCCTGCAATTGGCTGGCGACCAGGTGCTCAGTAATTGAGTGTAAAAAAAATTAAAAAAAATGTGAGAACGGAACAAGGTAAATTAGTGGTCACAAGATGGTGCTGCTGAAACACAGGTTTTTCCTCAAACTGTATTTCAATCTTCAGTCACAGGGTGTCAGTACAGACCAAAATAAGGAATAGACAAAGAAGCAGTGCAAATCGCTCCAAATTTCACCGAGCAACGTCACTCGTGCTTTTTGTTCATTTACACACTTCTGTGCTTACATGTGAGCTTCCACAAGCACAAGCAGTCCATCACTTGGTGTGCGTGTGTGTGGTCTACCTGCATGGGCGGATGGTAAGAACAAAGCACAGTCGGGCCGTGCATGTACAGCTTATGCAGAAAACTCAGAAAAGGCTTCTTTGTTTGTATGTAAACAATGAACAAGAGAGTTAAGATCATTGAGGAATATTATGGAACAGGAGAAGCGTGCATGTGACCCAACAACTCTATCATATGGCCCTCGTTCACATAAAGACACTTTCCAACTAACGTTTCGTCAAAACATCAGTGGTACTTCCCGCAGACATCCAATCACAAATCACAGACACCTTCACTGTCACAAAGGCAGTCATATGTTATAAAACTCTTGCGAGTCTGTCTGCGAGGCCATGAAGGGATCTGAATGTGATTGGATGAGCCAATGTCTGAATGTGATTGGATGAATGAGTCGGGGGTTGCAGCCTGTGCAACAGATGGTGGCGGGGAGCTTGAGCAGGTCGACAATTGGAATAAAATTGAAATGACATCAATAATTAGTTCATGTTGTCTTGACTATCATCACCTTAACGTTCAACTCCTACATTTAACATTCGAAACAGTCATGCAAGTGAAAGAATGAGTAAAGCTCTAAAAACAGTTAAATATAAAAAGTATTCAGCCCAATTAGATTATTATTGTTATTTTTTTTTTTTTTACATTGCTATACAAGTGTAAAAAGAAGTCAACCACTGTAAAACAAGTCATCGCTCATCACTGGGACACTGAGAAGCCAGGACACTGATACACATACCATTAACCTCCATTTCCTGTTCTCTGTGTTCTCTCGTTGTACATTTCATCTTTGCCTAAGAAGGCACAGAACAGCCGTGGAAAAAAAACTCACTTGCTCACTGAACTGAAGTCTCACAGAACGGGACACAGGACCCTTATTGTTTGTCTGTTTTTGTCTTTTTTTTTTTTTTTAGAGAAGCCAGCTCTGCCCTCCCGGTGTTGTACAAAAGATCAAAAGGCCGAGGCCCAAATCAATTGGCAGTGCGAGTCTCAAGACCGCCATGCAGGAAATTGGCTCTGAATGACGCCACTGTGAGCACGCTATCGCTATCTCCTTCTCCGACACGCTTGGTAGTAAAGAGAAGGGCTGAAAGACGTGCCGACCATCGGAAAAGTTTATGGAAAGTAGTTTGTGCATATCTTAAGGTCCATGTACTAATAGGCTCTTTGTCCTCACTAATAAGAGAATAGAATGTGGAATGACAAGGGCACACTAGTGGAATGATTGTGTTGTTACTAGCAATGTTTTCCCGCGACTAGTGCTACTTTTGACCTACTAGTATGCAATTAAACCTTACTAGAAAACTACCATGGTGCACTAACAGTATGAGGGCCAGGAAGTAGGTATGTGTCATGCCCTATACTAGTAGCACCTAAATACCCACTAGTAGTTTTACCTCACTGGTAATATGTAACTGTTTGACTAGTATGCCAAAGTTGTCCAACTAGAGTGCAGAAATGTCATACAGTATTGAAAGGCAGTACAGTAATCCCTCGTTTATCGCGAGGATTAGGGTCCAGACCACTCCCGCAATAGGTCAAATCCGTGAAATAGTGATCACATATTTGTATGATTATTTATCAGCTGTATGAACCTCCCCAGACGTATTAATCTTCCCCACGTTCATATTAACCTCTACTAGACTCTACTAGACATTTTTTACAATCTTAAACACCTTTTAAACATACTAGTACAGTAATGCATAGTAGTACTGAACAATATCTACATTTTATTTCTTGTACTATGTGTTTTAATGATTTTTGTTCTTTTGCTGTTGTTGTTGGGCAGCACAAACAACAAGTAAACGATAACAATTAAAGTCGTTTAGGCCTACTGTGTACTAAAGACTTGTTTGTTTGTTTGTTTACTAGTAGGGTTTCATTGCGTACTAGTCGGCCAAAAGTGGCACAGGCAGTGGTAAAGGTTACTAAGTCAGGGACAGTCGTTTTACTTGTGCGCTGAATTGTCTTATTAGTGGGGACAAAGAGCCTACTAGTACGTGGACCTCAAGCTGGACGTCAACGTTATGGATTTGAATCCTCAAATATTTCTATCAAAAGTGTTACTGGATGAAGCTAGTCACAGTAAAGGAAACAGGCTGCTTAGATCTAATTAAGACTAGAAAGTTTTCAAGCATGCATGTGTGTTTACTGGTTTGTGACCGCCGCATAAACCACGGAGGCCGAATCCCCCAGCTGCCCCCCAAGAACCCCGCCCCCGACCATGCTTCCTATCCTCTGTAATTTACTCCGTGCAACAGCCAAGCCGAGCATGGCTAGCGTGTCTTACAAACCGCAGCAGGAAAGGAGGCGGACGTCGACGCGCTCCTATTTATGTCCCTGTCAAAATTTATGTGCTTGTTTGTATTGTTTCTAGGTCGCTGTTGTGTAAATACTAGGAGCGTCATCGAAATTACGTCTGTATTCACCGCATGTTAAAATAACACATGCCGTCCCACACCCAAATTCGATCATGTGGCGCTGGTTGACTTCCGAGTTGTTCTGATTTCAAAACGAATGAATAGGAAACCATCTCAAGTGAACAAATTAATTGCAGGCTTGTAAAACATCAGTGCAGAAATTGTAATAAAAAGTGTTTGTCATGTTGGTGCTGTTTAGAACTTCCATCCATCCATTTTCTGAGCCGCTTCTCCTCATGTTTATAACTTGACTTATGGATTTAATTCCTTACGTGATCAAGGTCGTACATCAAATGAATTTTCTCCATTGAAAAGAACGGACATGCCATTCATCCGTTCCAGCCCCCCAAAAGTCACCACATTTTTAATTGTTTTTTTAAAATGGAAAAAAAAAGAAAAATAGCACTGTATTGCATTAAAAAAAATAATAAAAGTGAGTGCAATGAAATAAAGTGGTTTTAGAAAGTCCAATAACTGTCTGTAGTTTTCATGTGTTGTATGTGGTCTGCTATGTTGCGTGACTTTAAGGGGTGTGGCCTAGTGAGTGGCATTATTATTTACAACAAATCAACCAAGCAGTTACGTTTTGATGTCGTGAGATACATTTTAACAAACCAATTTTTAGGGGAAGAAAACAGCTAAATTAATCCAACCGATACTGCAGGACTCTTGATAGTGTAAATGTTAGGTGGGATTAAAGAACGGTGGTCTTGGAAGACTTGCTGATGTCATGCAGGATGATAGTTTGAAGTTTCCTTGGACTTTGAAGGCACTATTTTTCCAGAAAATCTAACATTTTGGGGGGGGGGGGGGGGGGGGGGGTCAGACTACAGTTCCGCTGTACTCTGTTACTTAAGTTTGGTCCTCAAAGTGCCTGTATCCACACCCATGTCACGCCACCACCACCACCACGACCCGTCCCCTGAACCTGAACATAAAAGCCTACACAAACACACAGGTGCGTGTGTGTATATGTGCGCACACTGGAAAGAAGAAGAATGGGGCCTGGGCCACATTCCAGCCTTGCCTCCCTGGGCGAGAGAAGAAGGTATTCAACATTCCTGCGTCTGTATATCAGGCCAGGTGCATTCCAGAGTACACACACACACACACATACACACGGTCTATTCAGCCTTACTTTGTATTGTTTTAAACAGTACAGTGGAACTTCCAAACGCCCCAAAAGCGGTACGGTTTGCAGTTCAACTAAAGTATCATGGGGAAAATGTGGCTCAAGTCAAACAAAAGTTGGCGTTAGAACCATCATCGTTAATGACGTCGCATGAGACTTAAGCTCAGCGAGCATCCTAAGTAACTCTAGGGGCTCTATTTTCGTGAAAGGCGTAAATCCGGCTCGATGTGTGGCGTAACGGGTTAGACCCAGTGTTGGTAATTTTGCCGACCAGCACACCCCAACGCATCTGCTGCGCTGACGTCTGCGCTGCTGCGTGCGTGATCACAGCCGACTTCAAACCTGTCCAATCAAATCGGCTCCTCTCATTCCCCTTAAATGTCCCGCGCTAGTAGCACACTAGACAGTCTTTGACATGGCGGAAAAAGAAACTCATTTGCTCGAGTCCAGGAGGTTGAAGCGCACAAAGTATGTTTATACAGAATGGACATTTTAGTACTTTGGCTTTTTGTATCAGGTACTAGTGATGCCATAAAGGAAATGCGTGATGATAACCATAAAACAGAAAATGGAGTCGAATGTGACACAGGAGACTGGTTACTCAATACAAAATGGACATTAAATGCCCTCCATCCATTTTCTGTAGTGATTGTACTCATGATTGTAGCAAGTGAGCGAGAGGCTATCCCAAAAGGCGGAGTACACCCTGGCCTCGTCGCCATCCAATCGCAGGGCACAAACAACCATTCAGGCTCACATTCACACCTAAGGACAATATTGCGCTTGTCCTCATTAGAGGAGCGGGTGAGTTAGAGCCTATCCAAGTTGACTTAGGCTGAGAGAAGTGGTGTTCACCCTGGTCTGGTCACCAGCCAATCACTGGGCACATATTGACAAACTATGCACACGTTCAGAACTATGGACAATTGCGAGTCTTCAACTAACCTAACATGAATGCTTTTGGAACGTGGGAGCAAGACGGATTACCTAGAGAAACCTCATGCGACGTGGAAATTCTAACTCAGAACCTCTCGACTGTGAGGCAGATGTGCTAACAACTCATCCAACGTGCTACCAAATGTATTCTAAATCTGAACAGATATGCTGAAGATGATCAGTGTCTCTTTAATTTGTGTACGATTGACTAATTTTCTCAATGCGTGGATTGGGTGAGGAGGCCAAACTATTTAAAGCGCGCGGCGTGAATGTACAGCAAGCCTCGCTGTGACGTTTATACGCCGCTTGCGATTTGCTGCGGTGAGTCATGCGTGACACAGCGCACGGGGGTGGTGTTATGCACGCTTCCAATCCAGACATTCTGTTTTTATTCATTTATCCGGCGCTTCAGTTTTCCTGTAGGTTTGCCATGCAGGGAATCACACGTGAACACTCAGGGGGGGGGGATAATGGGAGTGGGAATTCCTGTTGACGCTCGCCTTGATTCAGAGTCATTTGTAGGCTCGGATGGCATTGAGAACAAAAGCGCCATTCAGTATTAATGCGCTGCTTCCCCCTGCACACAAGTTGCCGGTTTCATGCTATTGGACAGGCACAGGACCCCACGCTTGACGAGACCATTTCTCCTTCACCGTCACGCTCCTCTTCCTCTATTCCCGTCACTATCCTCCATTTTTTTCCCCCTGCTTCCGCCTCCGAGCATTTTCTTCAGCCGATTCCCACCTTTCTTCCACCTCCTGCCTCGGCCCACTTGTCTCCCTTTCCCATGTGGCGACTTTTTTTCAGTGAAGTGGTTTCCTGGCCACCCAATGAATGGATGCCGCATTTAAGAGAAAGCAAGGAGACTAACGCCATCCTCCCTACAAGTGCCACCCCTTTAGATCTGGCAAGAGTGGTACGTTCCGTAGTGGAGGACTGCAGAAGTTTGTGAGAGCGCATTGTTTGTCATCGGCCTTTGTAGGGGTCACTTCCTGTGACTCGTATGTCTCGACACCGGACCCCGCCCTTCCCGGAGTGTCTATTGGCCCAAAGGCATAATCCCCCCTCCCTCCCCTGCGTTTGTGTCGGAAAAACTCTGACATCTGAAAACAATCAAATAATCTGGGCACAATGCATCTCTTCATGGAGGGGTGCTGCTGGTGGTTCCCAGATGAGCTGGAGAGGATTAGGTGGAGGAGGCCCATGGGGGGAGAGCAGCTGAGGAGGGGAGACGTATTGTTCAGAAAAGTGTATGTACGCCGTTATTTCCAACAATAGTAGACCCAGTTGGTTCACAAATAAACGCCCACTCGAACAGACACACACTAGGAAAATAAAGATTGTAACTGGAGGGAACAGTTAACTGAGGATTCTATGTTGCTCACCAAAACAGCAGCACCTACCAATATGAACATTCTCTAATTTGAAGTGTGGAGACGTCTTTGCACAGAATTAGAGATGATTTAGCATGATGTCGAAACGATGATAAGTGTTCCTGTAGAGCAAGAGGAGCATCTGAAGAGTGGTTAGAAGCAACTTATTGTTCAGAAAAGTGTATTTATTTCCTTCGACTATTTCTGCTATTTCATTAAAAAGACACTGCGCCCCAATTGGATTACTAAGGAGGAATAAATGCCTCCCTCAAATAGGCTCCAATCAGGAAAAAAAACAAAACAAACAGAAGTAACTGTGATTATCTCAGTTGACTGCTGAGCCCCTTTGAACGATGTTGCTAACCAAAACAGCAGCACCTACTGACATAGTTCCCTGTAGTCATATTAATGGTAACGTCGCAATATCATCTTTAATGACGGCTAACGTTCCGGTGGTGGCTTCACAGTGTTGTGGGCGTCCATGTTTATGTCCCGGGGAACTGTGGTACATATAGCTTTTATTTTGTTTTACGCCTGTTTTACTTGAAGTACAGTACATTGTCAAATTGTTTACAATAATTTCGTAAAATGCTTTATTTGTACACACCCCTTCAAACAAAAGTTTAAACTTCAAACAAAACTAGCCCCAAACCCTCCCCCCACTTTTACAGTTGGTTGAGTAAATAAACTGTAAACAGTTTTGCCTGCAGGGGATTTCCTAGTTGTGTCACGTGTTCCAACGTTTACCCTGACTTCTAAAATGATTTTTTACCACAGTATTTTAACAGAAATTTGAAAACCTCACACAGTCACCTCGTTTTAGGGTCGCACGCAAAATGCCAGCTCGCATACTGAGTCCGGCTTTTCGTTACAATGATGACAGCTTATCAAGTGAGTGTGCACGTTCCAGCCCAGGATGTGGGGGGTGGGGGTGAGGCAAAGCATTTTAACTCATAGAGGCAGCATTTCATACACTATACAGTGGTGCCTTGAGATACGATCTTAATTTGTTCTGTGTTTTTTTTTTTCCCTCCAGTTTTTGTCACATTGCGTCAACATACCCTCTCTGCACGAGCAGTTTTGGGAAGATTGGAAATGTAGTTGGAATCGCAAGCGGCGGCTTTAGAACGAAGTGATATCGCTTATCAGAAGCGAATGATGTTAATATATGCATCCAACAAAATTCAATTCAGCTCTACATACCCTGTCTTATTTTCTATGTCTCCTTAAAAGGTCATGAAAATTAATTCAGACTGAGCAATTTGATGATGCCGCCACATCATGTATTAGTATCAATATTGGTATGGCGATACCAAATCTTGGGATATCTCACTCCTCAATCAAATGCATTCCCTAAATTGGAACACAGCTAATATTGCTCTTTGTCCAAATAGCCAAGGGTATTTACAGTACCAGAAGTGGGAGTAACTCACATACGTTATAAATAAGTCTCAAGTCTTAACCTTCAAGTTTTAAGCAAGTCCCAAGTTGGCAAAAATCAAGCAAGTTAAGTCAAATCCCCATGTCAAGCATGTCAAGTGATTACTTGGGTTAAGCAAGTCATGAGTCAAGTCATAGAATCTTGTTCAGTCCCAACTTTATATTCGTACATTAGCCACTTTGCAATCAGTTTTTCCACTTATTTTTAATAGTCCCAAACCAGTCTCTTATTGTCTATTACTTTATTGTCAAATCATGTGACTCCAAATCCAAATCAAGATGTCCTTTTGTAGAAGCCACACGGTCACGTGCTTCAATTGCAGGGGTACGGCTCATTAACAGATTGCGGTGGTCAGAATGTTCCCCCTTCTTCCGTGTTCCATCACACAAACATCTGCAAATGCTTCAAAATGCCCCCCCCCCCCCCCCCCCCCCAACACACACACACACTCACACAAGCCTCCCATGCTGTTTCCTCTCATCCCCATGAGAATGGTAAACAGTCATCTACGACTTCCCCTCCAACATATTCATTTATCCCCTCTATCCTGTGGGGTTGGACCATGATTACAGGGAAGCCGAGTGAAGCCGCCCAAATAAACACCCCTCAGGCAGCACCAGGGCCCGTCCACTTCACCCTAAACACCAGCTTCCCCCCGGTTGGATCAGGTTTCAATCAAACCCACGCACAGCATACAAACAATAGGAAGTCGTTGACACCAGCTGAAAGCAATGCGGTCTTCCAAATGTGTCATTTGGGCTGGTTAAATTTTTACAAAACTTCCAATCCAAAGTAGAAAAATGATGTATTGGCTATGACAGAAGTAGCAGATGGTACCTTCACTTATGGGCGCCCCAATTTACGACGGTTTCGAGTTAAGATTCACTGTTTAGTAGAATTCTGGTTTTGTGTTGCGAGCCAAAATTTTACTCACGATTGCGCTCCAGATATGCCGCTACTTGAGTGAAGCGGGGGTAAAAAGAAGAGCCACACTAAACCATGCACTTTCTGCTGGTTATTTAACAGAACAAACAGTCAATTACAAAATGAAAACACTCACAAGGAGCATGGAGAAGATGCTAACACTGAATTAACAATGTGGTGAAAGGCCAGCTACTGGCATTACTCATTAGGTCCTAATTCCCATCAAAGTCTGGACAGAGACACGTTATATCCCAGTTTGACATTATGTCACAATGCAATTCAATGCAACGTAATTGACAATTTTAAAAATTTCCCATGTAAGACAGATTCTCCACAGAACTCTCACTATGCCAACTATTTACTGTTTTCATGTTAGGCCAAAGCTATGTCTAATATAAAAATATTGCTTTTTTTACTTGATTTTACTTTGTTATCGAGCGAGTTACTCATTTTTATAGTTGTATTGGAGTAGGGGGAGTTAGAGAATAACTTTACATTATTTACTCTACCTACAGAACTGTAGATGTACATTTAAGTCCAGTTTAACACCGTCAAACCCACCAATGTAGTTTTCAGATGCTCACATATTTTACTTTCTAGATATTTACAGAAGTTAGACCATCCCAAGTATGTGTTTTCCTCAAGGGCTTTTCAACTGTATTGACCTTCCATCTGAACCAACATCCTTGATCGCAATCACAAGACTACACCCACATGCCTACAAAATGAAAACAATGCTGCATGAAAAACAAAGGTGTTTACTGCACACAAATTAGTACATGTAACTTTTCTTAGTGGTTACATTTCATCGAGAGAACCAGTCAAACACGCCTGTAGGGACTTCGCAATTCCTATTCTTCTAGTCTCGATACCTTTACAACTCACCACCCTGTAATTAGGATGCCTAAAAAGTGTAGCCTTGTGAGGAGGGCAGGCACTCACAGACTAATCATAGGTATATGCTGTCGAGTTCCGCTGCTGGCACTTTAAAAACAAAATCAGCACCTTTTGTTGAAGACACACCTCTTGGCAACACCTTGCTAAAAAGTCCACTGATTTATCGGGGTCCCTATAGGAACAACAGATGTACCTTCAAGTTCAAGTGTAACCGCACTAAAATTTGGAATTTGACCAAAGTCCTCCTCACAGCACCTCATTTCATCCAGCATCAAAGGCTCTGCATTTGCATTTTGCCTTTCCCGTCGAGATTTTTAAAAAAGATTTCCTGAACGTTTAGACATGGTTTTAAGGTTCCAGGTCAGTTCATACTGGCAACAAAATAAAAAGCAGAAAACTCCACATCGTATGAGTTCGGAAAGTCCAACATCAATAGTCCTTTTCATAATTTTGTCTCAAACATTAAAACAACAAAAACGAGACTGAGAAAGTGCATTCAATTCTACACTTTCCCGTTAAAAAATGTACAGATATATGCGTCTTTGGCAGTAAACGGTTTGATTCCAGTAAACGGTTTGATTCTAGTTGACGAAGTCTATAAATATCCACGCCAGTGAATGAGTTAAAGATTAAATCAAATGTATTGAACTGACCTCTACTTGGGCAGCGATTATTTCACCTACCACGAGAGAGAGCCCACAGTTTGAGAATCACTGGGCAAGGTCATAGGGTAACACCTTTGTTTAACATCTTTGGCGCAGTCTGTAAGGTAAGGTGTGAACACAGCAATGTATCTTCGTTTCAGACCAAGTTTTGGTTCTTAGGGCGGATTTACACTGCAGTTCTGAGCTGCATCCAACTGATATCACTGTGTGAACAACTGCAACAACCCACATGATGGCCAACTATCAAGAAAACAACTACACGAGTGTCAACATTGGATATGCGTCAATGTAGCACAACTTACTTTGTTAGCTGGCACTGTGTTATCCTTCTTTAGACAGCAAAACTAGTTGAGACTGAATAAACAGTGCACGCCATTTTTGCTTCAAGACAAGAGTAATCAATAATCAATTCCACAAAATTGACAGAATTCTTAACCATAAATTATTTGACTACTCAATCATAATGCCGATCCCTAATAAACATCCCTGTTAACTTGCTGCACGGCTGTAAGACCATGCTGAATTGTGAAATGTTTTATTGATCCAGTGGAATTTATTTTCCACCTTTAGAATCATCAATGGAGAAGTCCACGTCCTTCCCACAATTGTAATGGTACCGCCCCCTTTTTTTTATTTTTTTTGCCATCGTCCATGAACCAGGAAGTAACCGGCTACAATACACAAATTAGACAAGTACCACACTAGTGTACTTTTGTTGGCCTTGCTAAGCATTGAGAAAACAATAAATGGAATACATAAAGTGCATAAAAATACATTACAAAAAAAAAGAAAACATTTGGGGATACATGTTTTTTGTTTTTATGTATTTACAATACAATAATGAAGGAAAAGCCACGTATGATGCTGCATTTAAGGTTTTTCATGCATAGAAATCATGAACGGGATATCTGATGTAATTCCACGTGTTGTGCCTGTGTGTGCTCTCTCGCTGTTTTGCACTATTTTCCATGTTTCTACAGGAGGTGGTGGAAAAAAGTAGCGATAGTAATGAGAGTGGCAAATATCAAATGTAATGAAAAAAAGTTCCTTCCGCTGGGATTCATTTTGTACGTCGCGTGCTATCTCGCAGAAATTTTATCCAAGGGAAACTTACCACTTTGGGAAAAGCGCAACCGGGACTACTTTACGTCAACCCCGGAAGAAAAACAACAACAACAACGCACTTTTCGCGTGTCGTTTGTCACTAAGGTGACGCTTTCTTTGTCTGCATGAATGATAGGCGATCGGAAATAAATCTCAATCGAGCGGCGGCGCGTTTAAATTGAACACTTCCAGCAAGTCGCGGAAGGATCTAATTCTCTCTCTCTCTCTCTCTCTCCCTCTCTCTCTCGAGGGTCGACACAT
The DNA here is from genome assembly GCF_024500385.1 of Phyllopteryx taeniolatus. NCBI lineage: Eukaryota > Metazoa > Chordata > Actinopteri > Syngnathiformes > Syngnathidae > Phyllopteryx > Phyllopteryx taeniolatus. Next base: position 6,208,282 of record NC_084514.1, on the reverse strand, counting down.
CCGCCCAGTTTTCCGATGCCCACCCCCTCCTCCCTTCTCCTGCCTCCCCTCCCCTTGTTGAAAATAGAGTTCGATTAAAGCAGATGTCCGCCAACTTCAGAGGGAGGAAATTAAAAACTCCTTTTTTTTTTTTTTTTTGCTTTAACTCCCCGTTCTAACGAAAATTCGTGGAGAACCCCATTTTTTTGTGGCTCGAGTCCCCCCCTCCCTCCCTTTCGTCGAGGTTGCCTTTAAGCGGACATTACTCGGACACGTTGGCGGAGCGAGGCTGGCTTTCCAACAAGGCGCCGTTTCAAGTCTCGTCCCGGAGAGCTTTCAAGTTGGCGAATGGATGCTCGACAGACAGCCACGACTAATACGCCGCCGAACGTGACGGGTTTCAACACTTTCTGCGTTTTTTGAGGATATATATACTCACGCGGCGGGTGGGGGGGTATTTTTTGTTTTTTAATCCCCCCACCAAACAGGAGTTTGTTTGGAAAGAAGATGGCTAATTTTGTGTCTTGGTCGGATTTTACTTCCAGGGAGGAGAAGGCGAAACTGTCATTCTTCCTTCTCGCGATTTAACAGCTAAGGCTAGCTCTTGTTCTTTAATTTCCTTTCTTTTTTTCCACCAAGGGGATCATTCTTTCGCTTTTTTTTTAATTTAATTTTTTTATTTATTTTATTATTTTTTTTTAAACCGAGCACCCCCACCCTAAATAAACACCAAACGAAAACACAACACGCCTCGGTTGTACGCATGTGGAGGAAAATGGTGACTTTTGTGCAATTTTGTCCCGCCGTCACAGCGCCGTCGATGCTAGTGCTAGGACTCGGATCCCCGTGAGGAAGAAAATGAGTGAAGATTCAACAAATCCAAACAACGAGTGAGTACAAATTCTCCCCACCAAGATCGTAAACCATCTTTTATTTTTTGGGACCCATAGCATGTTCTTAATATGCATTCGTGACGTCTGGTCGCTTCATAAATACGACACTGGTAAATACATGAATGCATTTTTTTGAATGGCGTGTATCTGTGTCGTCATGAGTATAATCCCCAACAGCTCACGCTCATTTCGTGTAATTCGTTTAAAAGACACGCGTGAAACATGTATTAATATATAAACGACATTGCAAGGACGAAAAACGCCATTTTTTATAGCATTTATACGTGACAAACCTCGTATGTACAAAAACGCGGATATCGCCGTCGTAACAAAATGACATTGAACGCTTTCAAATACATGTTCCATATCCAAAAGGCGGAAGATGTTCTTTTCTTCAATCACGCTCATTTACATATCTCCATTCATAAAAAAAAACCCGCTTTAAATTGACGCCCGAACGCAACAAAAGCGTGAACTTGTCGAAGCACGTCGGATAAAGGGGGTTATTTGTTAGGGTTCATTTGGATGTTAATTTTATTTATTTTTTTAAGGTGGTATGGTTTTACAGGGCTGATCCCTTGTGCGCGCTTGTTGACAGTCAGTGAGAAATATCTGCTTCGGGAGGTGCTGCGGTCACATGATCCTCTCCATTCATAAAGTACCTGCCAGGCCCCATTCACAGTCAACTGTACGCTGTTTCGCATTGCAGCCACGGTCACACAATGATCACATTTCCTTTTCATGTGTGTGTGTGTGTGTGTGTGTGTGTGTGTGTGTGTGTGTGTGCGCGCGCGCGCGCTCATGCAACACGTCCAATACTGTTCTGTCTTTTGAAAATGTATTTGTCACGGAGGAAGTCATGTGCTGCTGCCTTTTTTCTCTTCACCCCCACAGCCATTTACACTATCACGCTTTTAATGTGTCAAACACACCCATGTTCCAAATCTCTCCATTACGGGCCTCGCAGAAGGCGGAGAGTGGCGGAACGATGCATCGAGGCTTTTGTCCTTGAACTACACGTTTACGTAACATACCTGAATTAGTGTGTGTGTGTGTGTGCGCCTCCATCTTGGCTCTTTCTGTGTTGGAATCGAAACACGAACGACTGACGAGATGTGTCAGAAAAGTTTCAGGACCGACGTAATTAAAGATATATTTCAAACACAAACTACGAGTTTTCCCCTTTCAGTGTGGGTCAGATGGTCAACTAGCAAGTTTACAAAGAGATCCTGGGGCGTTTACTTCGTTCAGTGTGCGAGAAGAGATGATCGTTGTGTCGGGATATCTCATGCCTGCTCACAATACCCTGAGCATCCGACAGTTCTTGGCCAAGAATAACATCGCTGTGTTGGAGCAACCTCCTTACTCACTCAACCTAGCGCTGTGTGATTATTTCTATTATATTTTTCCCCCCCAATCTCAACGAGGGTAATCAAGGGGACCCCTATTGAAGACATTGACGATGGCGCTGGCGATGTAGCTACAGAGGATTCTGGAAGAATCCTTCCAGAAGCGCATGAAGGGGTGGCAGAGAAGGTTGCGAGAGTGCCGAGACTCCAGTTTAACTTGTAGTTTACCTAAACCCTTCTTTTAACACGAATCCTGGAACTTTCTGACACACCTCGTAAATATACCGTAAATGTCTTCGGCATTGTGGAGATTAACCTGTCGTAATACGTCATATTGAAGCAGCTCACTAGACCTAATTTCAGCAGCAAAGGTGAACTCTGCGCGTTTTACCTTTTCCTTTTGCTTTTTGGGACACGTTTGCTCTGGCAAAATAGGACTCAGGCAGTGGGTGTCAAAGTACTTTATTCCAGCGATCGTTTCAGCGTCGTGATAGTTGGAGACGATTGCCAGCAGTTTAGTGCCATTACTAGTTTTAATTTGCTCAGTTTCTGCTTCCTGTTAAGGACTCAGTACTGACCAGCTTGTTGTAAACGTAGGCCTTTAAATTGTATCTTCTGACACTGCGGCCTTGCATTTGAGTCGTGCTGTTTGACAAGGAGCCCTGAATGAAACTGTAGCCTGCTACGTTCGCTTCTTGCACCGGCTGCCATATGCTTGTCACTTGTGATCAATAGTGTGTTATGTGTGTTATATTTTCCATTACATTAGAGGTTGATTTCATTTTTCATATAGGGCCTACTTGCGTGACTGTTAATTTGAAAGTTTGTTACATCTCGTTATTTATCACTAAATAGTGTAAACTGTGGTTTACTTTTGTTTATACTACTAGAGTCTACGTTAAAATGTTACTTAAAACACTGCCTGTTCTTTTGATAAAGGTTTTATGACGGCGAGAGTTTGAACTCTGGAGTGAACTGCTCCAAATACAATTGATCTAAATGGGAAATTTTGTGTTGAAAACTCAACCAAATGGCATTTCAACCAGTGCCACAGAATCAGTTGTGGTCACCGTTGCTCTTAGTCACGCTTAGATTGTTTTGCAATACAAAATTTTTTGAGGAAGCAAGCTGAATACACGTGAGCATCGACATACGTGAATTAAAGCCTTTTCTTGTTTCCCCCTTTTGCTTGTCTTCAGTAGTGGAAGCAGCCACAGGCTCGTACGTTGGGAAACACTGCGACAGGGCCTACGTGATGTACTGTGGTTTGTTCCTCTCTGCGTGATGGCGGCAGCTAAGATGGCGAAGTGATCCAAACATTGTTGCTAGGATTCCACCACCTGTCTTCCTGCGTGTATGATTCATAGAAACGCAGAGAGAGCAGAATTCTGAATGTTGCAGCAGCCGTCTCTCCCCTTTCTAAAAAAAATAAATAAATAAATTTTAATATATATATATTTTTTTTTTACACAAGGTGTGTTGTTACACAAATGCTGGTTTAATTTCATTTGTCTACTAAAGTGTGTGAATCTGTTAATTGGCGTTGACATCTAGTTACTGGTAAAGGCTTTCGTCCACTCTGCCCACTTTTGCAACCATAATTTTGCTTTTTTACTGCATATAGTACATCTTCCATGTAGCTAGTTATCATACAGTTGTTGGCCTTATTCTATGGGGGAGAAGAAGTACAGCAACCACGAATGCACCTTTTCCATGGTATGGTACTGTACTATATAGCTGCAACTGTCAACTGGAAAAGTGGCATTTACATACAAGGATAATGACAGCCGTCTCTCCTACTTAATATTCTGACAAAAAAAAAAATTTGAACTGTCTAGCAAAGCAGATCAACTCGACTTGATCTTGGATTCTTGTCATGTCACGTTTTTACTGACCACTTGTTGCCATGCAGAGTTATAATACCCACGCATAATTGCCCCCATATGCCAATGATGAAATTGCCATATGCCAATCATGCTCACTGGGCTGTTTGGATGACTGCCCCTGGACAGGACCTCAGTCAACTGAGGAAATTACTCCCCAATACAGCACTATTTATATGCATTCATTTTGCAATCCCCACTCTGTTTAAAATAAAAATACAAATGAGAAGGAAAGAAAAGCTTTGCTCCTAATGCTGCGTCGCCACTGACCGTATTTAACAAATCAAACATGCTAACAATAGGCTACGGATTTGTAAATGGCAAGCCAGACATAGGACGTTATTCCTCAATAAATACCCTAATCAGTACACCAATTATACTAGAACATTGTTTATTTTGTGTAAGAAAGAAACAACTGTGACTTTTGCGGACTGGGAAATCTGGAATTTTATGACACCATGTGGATGCAGCTTGACTGATGTTGATATCCATTTATTTTATTTTTTTACCCCTCAAGTGTCTCTCTCATAGAAGTACTCAGCTGATCATTTGAAGTATTCCTTTTTCATACATTTAGGAAAAAAATCTGTACTTTTAATTGGTCTTTTTGAAGTTTTTCCATGTCATGCAACCTGTTTGCCATGTGTTGTAAAAGGTAATTAGAAATCAAGCTGGTGGATTGTTGCCATTGGTGGCCAATAAAGTGTTCCTCCATTCTTTATGAGCGAGGTCATTTGGCCTTGTAGTACTTGTAGTGAAAGGATCATGTATAGGGTACGGCTCCCATTGTCTCTCAAGACTCCTGCTGGGCCGCGCCATTGTCTTGTTGCCGGTCAGGTGATCTCTGGCGGTCCCTCTCACTGTGTCCTCTTCCTATCTGCGTGATTGATTTGACAGCTCAGCGTTTTCATCTGCCATGGGGGTGTTGTGATCTTATCACCTGTGGCTGTTTTGCACTCCCATTCCTGCGGCGGCGCTTTCTAAACGCATTCCTCCCAAACAGCCCTCATCAAGTCATGTAACGACAAAGGGAGACAACTACTTCAGCTGATGTGACTCGTGCTTAACGGGCCTGTGTAATTACTGATATCCTGTAGCCCTTACGTCAAGCTAAATAATTTCCTGGATTGTTTTAAACATAGATTTGCTTTGTAGGTTAATTGAAGACTCTTAAATTGCCCGTAGGTGTGAGTGCGAATGGTTTGTTTGTTTCTTTCTATGTGCAGGGTGTACCCCGCCTCTCTCCGGAAGATAGCTGGGATAGGCTCCAGCATGCCTGCGACCCTAGTGAGGGAAAAGCGGTACAGAAGATGGATGGATGGATGGATTTTTGGGGTTTCTTGGCAGCGGCTCGATGTGAGCTTGAACACATATGTTTTACTATCTAATCCGATCTAAACGTGTCTGACTTTTTTGCCAAGTTTGCTGAGCTGGGAGAGGACAAATGCTTGGTTTTGCTTCTGCAGCTTTTAGGGAAGTGCTTCATGTGGCTACGAAATAACTCTGCTTTACACGATCAGGATTTTTTTGGGGCCGATCACTGGTTAGCAAGTTTAAAGAAAGAAAAAAAAGATAACCGATCACCGATCCGATCACAAGATGGAGCAATGTGTCTATTTAAATGACTTGTTCATTTACTGTATATACTTGTGTACTGTATACTGAGTATACATGTATTCTAATCAGTCAGGTCAAACCAACATTACAACATGACAGAAATAATGGGTACTAACTTACTGTAATTAAATTACTTTATTGTAATTAAATTACTTCACACACACCGAAACTTTAGAGCATGATTTGACAGAACGGCGGTACAACTGTTAGTGCTAGCTCTAGCTTGCTAGACTACATTACATTTTGTTGCCTGCTTGCGACCCGTATTGTATTAAAAGTATGTGAACATATCTCAAGCAATCCTTGAATTAGATTCCTCTCCTGAGCACATGTGACCACCAGCACATGTTTTCCCCCATTTTAGAAGAAGAAGAAGAATCACCTTTATTGTCATGAACATGCATGCATGCACGTTCTCTGCATTTTACCCATCACAGTGAACACATGCACATAACATGTTAGTGGAACACACTGGAGCAGGGGGCAGCTGAAGCATCCGGGGAGTGTTTCGGGGTATCAGTGTCTTGCTCAAGGACACCACAGCCGGGAGTCCGGGGGATGTTGGGGGATGCTCTTGAACCTAGGTCCCCCACAGTGGCAGGCGATGATCTTAACCATTGGGCCACAGCTACCATTTAGTTCTTATAATACACGCGACACGATCAATTGTTTTTGTCGTGGCCGTGGTAATGTGTATCCGGTCGCGTTTGAGTTGACAAGATAAAACCCAGTGATCGTAAAAGACGGGATGCAGTGGTATCGGAATACAATATTTTATTGCAGTATTCTCACATAGTGCAATAGTGAAAGACCAAATATGTCTGATCCGGGCATTACCGGTTGTCTGTCCCCCACCGCCGACATGTTTTTTAAAAATAACTTTATTGGCTCTCCGATAGGCGGCACGGTGGCCGACTGGTTAGCGCGTCAGCCTCACAGTTCTGAGGACCCGGGTTCAATCCCGGGCCCTGCCTGTGTGGAGTTTGCATGTTCTCCCCGTGCCTGCGTGGGTTTTCTCCGGGTACTCCGGTTTCCTCCCACATCCCAAAAACATGCATGAATTGGAGACTCTAAATTGCCCGTAGGCATGAGTGCGAATGGTTGTTTGTTCCTATGTTCCCTGCGATTGGCTGGCAACCAGTTCAGGGTGTACCCCGCCTCCTGCCCGATGACAGCTGGGATAGGCTTCAGCACGCCCCCGAGCCTAGTGAGGAGAAGCGGCTCAGAAAATGGATGGATGAATGGCTCTCCGATATTTACAGTACTACGTCAAAAGATACGTGACAATATGTTGGTGCGATGGCGATGATCCAGGAGGAAAGAGTCAATAAAAGACAGAATTTCCAAAGTTTGGGATCATTTCTCACTTAACAAGGAAGCTAAAGTGCAATGTGTACGACATCAGTAGGTCTCCTATCACCAACACAAGATAATATATGGACGTTAGCTAATTAGGGCAACAACTAGTGATTAATTCAATAATCAGTTAATCTGTCCATTAGTTTTTTTTTTTATTAATGGATGAATCGGACTACAAAAAACATTTGAATTTCCATTTCTTTATTCAAAAACTGGACATTTCAAATTGACAGTGTAGTAAATGCACAAACATAAATGGTTTATTGAGTTTCTGGTTTGTTCTGTAACATATCAGAAAATAATGTTGATGATGTTTGCAAATGTCTTATTTTGATTTAAACACAATCAGTTTACTTTCATGGAGGACAAAAGAAATATGAAAATATTTACTGTTGAGGTTGAAATTCTTAGGGTTTGGACAATTTCAAGTTAAGCAAAGTCTCTAAACGATTAATTGATTGTCAAAATAGTTGTCGATTAATTTGATAAGACCAGCTGTCAATTAATTGTTGCACCTTTAAATTTAACATAGCCTACCATCGCTAGTTAGTGTATTGTAATGTCTCCGCAGGAATTCGAGGATAACTACAGCTGCCGGTGCACTTTCACTGGCTTTATTCAGTAAACGGTAAGAAAACAAACAGGTAATAAGCACATTTAAACATGAGCTGCTGATGGCCACAAATCACAAGTCAAGCCAAGTCACTGAAGACGCAGACACAGCCAGTCAACTCTACACAATCATTATAACAGACTTCAGTGGTCCTCGAGCTTTTGTTGCAAGAGCACATTGAGCTAGACTTGTATGAGAGTTTTGAAGATTAGACGTTTGTGGTGAGAGGCTCAGCCTATCGAACGCTGTAACTTCTGGACTTAACTGCGATTAAATTCCATGGACCTAAAGTTTTCATAATAACGCATACGAAGATGGACTTGTGTGAGAAATTTCAAGTCAATCTGATTCAAGGGTGTGACCTGCTAATCTATTTAGATTTGGGTCTTAAGAACAGCACCACTATAATGGAAATTACGTGACATACGGACTTCTCACTTGACGTCACGCATGACGAAAGAGGTGATACCAAAGATTTTATGGGGCTCTACATTTTTTTTTTTCTGCCCCCAAAAGTCCAAATTGTACAACTTCAGGGCCTTTGATTTTAGAGTTACCACTGTATTGACTTTGTAATGCCTCCACATTCATCTGAATTTGCACTATGCTCGAACCACCAGAATATTCCCTCATGATGTTACCTGACCATACAGTCTCAAGGCTATAAGACAGTTGGTCTGCACCAGAGGACTTTTTCCCCCGTTGAAGAATCAGCAAATATCGCTTTCAAGGCCACTCTTATGTAGTGCTATTGTCTTCCACTGGTGTCAGAACCTTTGGTTTGCCTTTTGGTTACCAAACAGCATAGCAGACAAGATATACTTCTGTCATATCACAAGACATTGGTTTAATTTTTTACATTTTAATTTAATTTAATTTAATTACATTTTATTTTATTTTTATTTTTTTGGGACATACATTTAAACTTCAGCCACACAGCTCATGTACTACAGAATGATATGCTCTCAGGGGCAGAGGTTTCCTAAAGTTATTTTGCAGACACAGTATTTATGATCCAGTGTCTGCTTGCTCTAGAAGCTGCCGTGTGATTGTTTGGGTGATTAATGGCAACGGTGATCTGAGTAACCAGACTGCTCGGACTGCCTGTGACGGAGAGCATGTTCCATTCGCATGGTTGGAGTCGCGCCTGGATTCTGTGCATTTTAAAACCAGAGCCACTTCCCCTTTACATTTTTCATTTCCTCTTCGAGTATTTTAAGCGCTTTAAATGTCAGCAGTGATGAGGGCACATTTCAGGGCTGTACCTTTTTAAACAAATGCCTCTATGCTGTTCAGGTTTCGGCACCTCAGCAGAACACCAGAACGTGGTCTTTTTGTCTCGGTCATGGAAGGCCTCAGATGTTCACAGACCATATCTGAGGACCTGTGAGATGTTTTGAGCGCCTCAATCGTGGATATTGTTTGGAGTTGTGCTGCATGTGGGGACCATGAAGGCTGCGCCTTGTTGCGAGCTCTTTGCTTGCAGCTGGCCCGAAATGGTTCTTTCCTGTGAGGCCGCAGACATAAAAGGGCACAGATGTAAATCCTAAACCTTTTTTCTTTGAGGGAGTTCCAAAAACCCTTTGAAAACAGGAATAGGTTTTTGTGTATGTATTTCGCTGGTGTGTGTGTGTGTGTTTCTCGAGAGATAGGCCTAGATCTTCACTCATTGAATTTCATTTAATCATTCAATGCACGAGTCATTTTGTAGAGGAAGATAATACGGAAAGTCTGTCATTTTTTTGGGTGTAGTCAACATGCTATAGTCATAACTTGAATCCAACTTGGCAGAGAAACATTGTGTTGAACATTTACTACATTTTTGTCTGGTACGTCCTGATGTTTAATGCCTCATCCCTGAATCTTCCCAGCCTCCTTCCTTAACCCTGCTATAGTTATACAGTAACTACAATTAGAATCACAATCCTTTCGAGACAGCTGTAACATCAAAGGAGACCATAGACACTGTGCCACAGTCAAAACTTGTGCTTCCTCTTCTGCTGTTGATTGTCTTTTTTTACGGTAATGTCAGGCGCAAGGTTTTAATTTACCGGAATGCATGTGGTTTGAATTAAGATCTACTCGGTCTGTGGGTTATTTTTTTTCATGTCAGGGGTGGCGGTGGTTTGGATGTCTGATATTTTTCCGAATAGCGCCTAATGCTGATCCAACAATAGATGGTCAGCTTTTCACACATGCACGCTTTCGTCTGTTTTAATAGGATTGCCATTTGTTTCCCACCTTTTAGTCTCTGTTTAGTCAGGTGTTAACACAGAAAATGAAATTTGGTGATTTCAGACATTTCCATTCCGGTGAGAAAGCAATTCCAACCAATATGAAAAGAAAGCAAACCAGGGCCAAGTGTTTAAACACATGAAGTGATTCAGAAAAATACTGTATATAGTGGATGCCGATCTAAGCGAGCACTTGTACCATTCCAGTACGTTGTGTGATGTTTGCGCCTGGCCAATGTGGTTTACTTTCACATAATGACAACTACCTAATTTGTCACGACATTTCTTGCCATTTGGTCCAACGAGCTGAGGTAAAATTGAGTTTTATTGTTTAGCGCGGTGTTATTTTTCCCTGAGTCAGTTGGTAGCTTTGGCTGAATGTTCTTGCGAGGGAGATGACTCACCAGCAGCCTCGAGGTGTTGCAAGGAGATACGGCACCATTTCTTTTTCACTTCTCCTTCTACAGGCAAAGTATTGGCTTTCAGCGCAGCTAATAAAGTAGGCATGCAAACGCAGCCTGTTTCGTGGGCGTTGTCCAATTATGGATTCGGCTTTTATTAATGGATAACATAAAGCACCCCGATGAGCGTTGCCCTTGTCATAATTTGCTCTGCATCCATGTTGGGTCATGTCATTCGTTTAGTGCTGCCCTTCAAGTTGGCTAGTTATTTAGAGCGCTTGAACCGTGGCTAATTAGCTAGCCGGCAATTCCACTGCTGGAATTGACGGTCGTGGCCAATATTGTATGTAATCTTCAATAGTAAACTATATGCTTAGGTTTCTTTCTGTTTTTGTCTGTGTTAAAATCTGAATTGTTTTTATTTTACACCAAGCTTAGCTTTTTCACATCTTTCACTCCCCCTTAACTTTTCCAAAATCCTAACAGAGGATAAGCTACAGAATCGGATTCAGATAAGTAGCTTGTTTATTTTGCCAATGATATTTTAATGAATTCCTTTCCTCACAAACGCTTAAAAAAATTATACAAGCATACACGTGCATGTATCCTTGTACACTTGCATGTCTAGTGGAGCTGGATAACCTTTGTTTTTGTTACAGAGGAGTGATGGGAAGATGGAAAAAATTAGTTTAGAGGGGGGACTTTTCTCCCTTTTCTGATGTTAATGAAAGGAGGAATGGTTTTCCAAATTTTAACTTGCAGAGTGCGTCTCCCCTGCAGCATGCTCCACTGCCTGGACATTGTGGGAGTACAAAACTCCAGGCCCGGGATCCAATAACGTGAAATTTCAGCAGAGAAGCAGCCATTGTGTGGCGGGAAGCAGGCGGGGAGGGGTTTTGGTAGAAGGGGGAGACAGAACGGAGGGCAACTTGGCCGGCTCCCAGGGCTCAGGCCACATCCTTTCTCTCTCCTCTCATTCGTCACTCCTCCTCTTCGTTCTCCTCTTCTTGTCTTTCTTTCAGTGCCCCCCCCCCCCCCCTCCCCCCTTGCAATCCACCCTCCTCCCACCATCCGGGTAGGAAGCCAAAGGCTGAGAGACAAGCAAAAGCATGATGGTATACTGGAGCCTAGTGAGCCATGGGCCAGAGCGAATAGACAAACGGCCACTTTGTCCACTTCGGAAATGCTTGTCCCAGGATCCCCCTTCTCCGGCACACACTAGAGCAGTCGGCCTCGAGGCCCAGGCCTGCCTGGTCTGCACGTGCTATACCGTCACGCCCTCTCTTCACCACAACGTCCTACTTTGTCTTCCTCCTTCAACTCAAAATCTTATTGTTATTGATTTTTTTTAATCCGTCAAACTCTCATGCTCACGTTTTATAAGAGCTGATATTGTATTTCTGATTGAAGTGTTAGAGGATGTTTATTTACCTGCGGATGTAGGGGGGAGGTGTGTTAGGGCTGAAGCCTTCATTTGTACAATTGCTTTTTGGGATAATGTAAACAACGCCTTATCTTAAAAATGACACTTAGCCTTAAATTCACCATTCAGTTGTCTTAGAAAGGGTATGACCACAACATTTCTTTATGTGGCAGGATTATAATACTGAGTCCATATCACCCACCGTCTTTGTGGTCGCATTTAGAGAATGAGAGGTCTTAAATTTGATCAAAATGGACCAACACATCTCTGAAAAATCACTGATTACAGTACATGTCAAGTGAAAGTTATGTTTTAAGCAAAACAAACCTGACCGTTTTGGAGAAATGTAGCAAAACGGCAACATAATTTCGGAGCCACCACATCAGTTAGTCGACTGGATTGGTTGTTAAAGATAAAGGACTGTCTCCGCGTAATTTAAGATCATAGTGCCCAGGGAACTTGTTTAAAACGTATTAATACTGTAATACGTGCTTCAATAAGTACTTCTGTTTTGTACCCAGTAGAGTTCAAATGGGCTAAGATGTTGACTCCTAAGAGCCATGTGTGAACAAAAGTGTCTATGAACTGAGGTATACAGTTACTACCCATGTTTTTCCTGGAGGGGAAATGGGAGGTGACTATTTGAGGAGAAGCATTTATAAGTGGATGACGCACCCGGTGGCTAATTAGGGCAATGCGTCTATTAGAGGAAATTCGCTAGTCAAATATCGCCAATTCCCTTAATGCAAACGCCCCGTTTTTATAGAGGCGATGAAAGCCTGCGCACATCATTTTTGTGAATAGAAAAGGCTCTATTCACATTCAGTCAGGAGCTGTTGACTGTCACCTTGGTCTCCACCCTGTTCCTATCCGCCACCTCCTCCTCCCCCACAGTCCTCCATTACATTCTCACCCCCTTCCCCTCCTTCCCTGTTTTTCTCTTCTGCTTTTGGTCGGAAATGAAGTCAGTCATCCAGCAGAATAACTTGGAATAATTTGGAACGGGGGGCTCTTTTCTCTCTGGCCCCAATCATCAACAGCCCCCCACCCCCCTGCCCAATTCAGTGCGATTCACAGGCCCAGGCCAGCTGATGTGCTTTCGCACTTGATTGTGTGTCCAGTGGACTGTGTGTGGAGGACAGCCTTTGTCTGAACAATCCTGGTCTAAAAGTCCCTGTGTCTATTCAGAATGAGAATCATCTTTATTTCGCCAAGTATGTCAAAAACACACAAGGAATTTGTCTCCGATATTGCACTCTGGACCACTTTCTTTCTCAAAATAAAAAAACCTCCCAAGAATTAATAGTTTAGACCATGTATTACCTTGGTTTCGCTATTCTTTAAATCTGTTGTTCCTCTTTGGGGTCTTGTACAAGAATGGGTGCAAAATATAAAGTACATTAACTTCCTGTTGGGGTCTAGACCCCCTATCAACCCCTCTGTGTGAGTGTCCTTATGCTGGCATGTGTGAGATGGTACTTCTGAAGGGTCAGGTCCTGGTCATTGTGCCCTGGTCATGGCTGAGCGACACCACCGCCTGCCTTCTGTTCACCCCAGGGACCCCTGCCTGACTGACAGCCCCTCCTGCACCCATCACCCCCACATCCTTTATTGAAGTGGGGGTTGGTCTTTAACAGCCACTGTATTTCCATCTCTTCCTGCTTGTAAATTGGTCCAAAATGCATTTTTATTGTGGTGAGGCCAGGGGTCGTAGTGTAAAGTGGAGCATGGCCTCTCTGGCACTGTAAAAAGGTGTGACCAGAAAGGGTGGTGCTGGGAGCTTGTAAGGGAAGTCGTTGTTCTTTTACCCCTGCCACAGGCCAATGCTGTCTAACTTTTGGTCAGCATTAGGGAGCTAACACATTGAAATGTGAATACATACAGGGATCATATTTGGAAAGCAAACATGATAATCCTAAATAAAACTAATAAACTACTCAATTTCATCTCCAAGTTATTTGGCTGAATCTATCTAACTGTAATGCAGATATGTTCAAGATTTTTAGCTCTTTGATAACATTCTTTTACTGATTGGAAATGTAGGACCAAATGACACAGAACTCCACTGTTTGATAACTAGTACAGCACATCATATTCAGTGAGCTTGATTTCGGTATAAGCCTCTACCTGGGCAAGCTTACACTCTTGTTTGAGATCTGGAGTTTGGTGCCATAGTAAAGTATTTTGTTGGAGTCTTCGGATTTATTCAATATTAACATAACTTGCATGTAAATAAGGCCTTTTTTCCTTCTTCAGCAAGTCAACAGCAAATTTTGTGATTGCTATTTGGCCGTCTTGTTGTTTATCAAAAAGACATCGTTTTGATTTGTGGAACTTTGTGACGCAACAGATGAATTGCTAACCGATAATCCCAGCACTGATCTTTGCCAAGGGTGTGGACGGCGGGAGAGCAAAGGTTACCCATGTTGAGTTGACAAGGTCCAGAGGGGCAGAGTTAAAATGGGAGCGTACTGAGGTGCTTTATCTGTTGTCAGTCTGTGACTTTCTTGAGCCTCGAATAGACACTTTTACATATGGTAGTTATCAGAAAAGCAGTCTTTACTGATACAGAACCGCCGCGACATCAGAAACCCAGCCATGTGTCACATGTAGACATCCAGCAGTCACATTCTTTACTCGTTTCTGTCAGCTACTCAAAACTTTAATATGTTACCAGGAGTCCGTGCAAAACGCTGCCCTCAGCACACTCTGACCTTTGTCATTTCCGGTGGCCTAATGCAGTTTATCTAATCAGCGAAAACATCTGACTGCAGGTTAAGATGCAACAAGGCTGCAGCGCTGGTGAGCCAGCAGAAAACGGAGCGAAAGGCCGTTGGGGACGTGCAAATAGGATTTATGATTTAGTTTTTTTTTTACTGTCGACTGATACACTGTTACATGCACATTCATACAGTATATACAACGGTGAAATGGATGACCTAAACATGAAGGAAATTCAACTTAAATGCTTTTTTATTGTAGCTAAGAAAATACTATTTTTGGTTGGGAATTATACATCAGTTGGAAATTAACAGTGGCACTTGGACAAATGGTCATTCGCTTTTTAGCTGGTTTAAACATGCTCTGAATTACTATTTGTGTTGTAGTGTTGTACATCAGTGCATCAGGAATAGTAGCTGTAGACTTTGTATCACAGATCACAAACAAAATAAATAATCCAGTTGTGAATCTTTGTCCTTGTTCCCTTTTATGAATCTATTTTTAGCCTGCTTTTTGTGACTAAACAATTTTGTGGCAATCAAAAAGTAGAATTATTAGCAAAAACAAGCATGCGTTCAGTCCGCAGAAGACTGCACTGCCCGCATGGCTTTTGTACTTGCAGGCTTTTTGCTATGTGCTTTAATACCACCTAAAGGATTGGGGGGACTTGTTGAGTGAAAATCGGTTGAGACTTCGTCAATTATTTGATTAGGCTGGTGGTCTCTCTTCTCGTTAATGTTGATTTTAGTTTTGGTTGTGTATATATCTAATAATGGTATTAATGCAACATATGTTGAAATGTGCAAATTTCAAAGTTCAGCGTCTGCTTAATAATGATTCTATGCGAACCAATATTTTGTTGTTTCTCAGCTTGTAACCATACAGTACGTATCAAGGAGGCAACATGCCTTTTAATGCTTAGGCTACTTACTTTCAACAGTACATGGTGTCTAAATCATAAAATAGAGAGAGCGTTTTCATCCAACAACGACAATGTACTTAATATATTTTTAATATCTGATTGCTTAGTTTTGTGTTTAATTACATGCACCAGTCTTTAGCGTACTTATGCATGCTTCTTCCCTCTTTCCGTAGTGACAGTTATGCGCGTGTGAGAGCAGTGGTCATGACGCGGGATGACTCCAGCGGCGGATGGCTTCCCCTGGGCGGTGGCGGCCTCAGCTGCATTACCGTCCACAAGGTCAGCCAGGCGGAGGACAATGGCAGCACCCACAGCGGCAGCACCCGTGGAAGCACCGGCAACCTCAGCCCTTGTAGCCCCAGTCCGACGCCCAGCCTCAGCCCCAGTCCCAGTCCCACCGCAGTGGAGTTCTACATAAAGGGGGAGCGGCTGAAAGACAAACTGGTGAGGTAGACTTAATTTACTAGTAGCTGGGCAGACCGTCCTTTGCAGACTCCACAGGGTGCTGGCAATGTTTCTTTGAGATTTGGCTTCATGTTGATGCAATGCCATCACACAGCTGCTGTGGATTTGTGGATTCATGGAGTCTCATGTTTAAGAGCATCCCAGAGGGAAGGAGGACATTTGGGTTGTGGACAGCTATAACTATGATTTAATTGTTTTCCTTAAACTTCCAGAACAAATGGCAGTGTCTGGTTTGCCTTTGGCCTTGTGGTTAGTTGTTGGTACTAAGGATACCGCTGCAGCAGCTGCTCCTGGTATCCCTTTATGAAATACTCAGACGAACGAATGTAACCCTCACTTTACTTGAGTCACATTTTTTTTTTTACCCGCAATGATGCTTGTTTTAGTCCTAATCATTGACTTTCTGCCTGGTTTGGCTGAATAAATACTTGCTTCAATGATGCACTGTATATTTGATAAACCATTTCTGTTTATTCAGTGGAAGTTCCATAACACGCCCCCCCCCCCCCCCCCCCCCCCGGAAGTCTTAGAATTTGGAGTTCAACCAAAACCTCCTGAAAAATGACCAACAAATCACGGTTTTACTACACTCTTGTGTTGTGAAAGGCTGAGTAGTTTTACTTTATTTTAGTTTTATTAGTGTGATGGTTAACTTATTCTTAATTCTTGTGACAATTTGAATGTTAACATGTTGCTTACCCAAAAAAAGGTGTCAAGTTAAAGGTTTTATGATCAATTAATTCCCTTTACATTATTTCAAATTGAAAAACTGAGTCAACCAGCATCACAAAAGAATTGTGTTCGTCTTTGAAAGTTCTACTGGATGTGTATTATTTGACATGCACATTCTCCTCATTTAGCCATTCACTCTCTTGCACGCTCACTCAAATATAAAAATCCGAAAGGGTATGTCTCTTTGGAATGACATCTTCACCATCCCCCATGCTTCTGTCACTTTCAATGGCACTCGCCCAGGAAGCGTTGTTCAACTTGCCTCTGTGGTGCAGGTATCTGAAAATAGGAGCAAACTGCGTGATGCTGTGATGCATGATTACATCATCTGGGAGAAGGGCAGATTACTCAGGAGCAGAGAATGATGGATGTAGGATGTGGGAAACCTACTTAGCTCAAAGGATGAAATATATCTTGGAAACATATGTTCTCACCCTTGTAAATAGTACCAATCAAATGTCTGAAAATTTTCATCCGAATTTGCTCACTTGTGGTGTGCTCACTTATATACCGTGACAACAAATTTAGTTCGAAAAACTCGTGACAGTCGCTCATCAGTGTACTTTGGAGTGTAAGGAGTGTGAGATAGTGCTGCGATGTTCCGAGGCAGACGAATAACATGTAACTCAACAACATCGCAACTCTTTATGAAGACACAGATATGCTGCTTATTCTTACTGCAGTTCATTGATGTCAGAGCCATTACTCCTAATATTTTCTGAGTAAAATAATCTTATTTTTGGTCGTGAGTCACCTTCTCCCGCTCCACTATGTGATGTCATCCATTTTAGCCTCAGAAGGTTTTGTCAACTGACGCTCTATCCCTCTTCAGCTTATTATACACGGAGATCCTGCTCATTTGCCGCATCGGAACTAGAGGTGTAATCCTTCACTGATCTCACGGTTCGATTCGATTACAATTGTCACGTCAGTGATTCGATTCGATATCATGATGAGTCAAATCAGTTCTCTTATCGTACTTGGTTCTGTATTATTACTATATTTTTCTTTTCATAGGTGAATAAAAACAGTCAGGTAAAAGCTTCCTTTTTCTATTTAAAATAGAACGGTATAACAGTAAATGGAACAGAAAAGAGTCATCCAGCAGACAAATTTGAGCAGGACATTAAATCATAACAGAAATAAAAAGAGTAGTCCAAGCCTACTTGTAGTACTGTGAACATCCATCCATCCATCCTTCCATTTTCTGAGCCGCTTCTCCTCACTAGGGTCGCGGGCGTGCTGGAGCCTATCCGAGCTATCATCGGGCAGAAGACGGGGTACACCCTGAACTGGTTGCCAGCCAATCGCAGGGTACACAAAAAACAAACAACCATTCACACATTCGCACCTACGGGCAATTTAGAGTTTTCAATTAACGTGCATGTTTTTGGGATGTGGGAGGAAACCGGAGTGCCCGGAGAAAACCCACGCAGGCACGGGGAGAACATGCAAACTCCACACAGGCGGGGCCTGAACCCCGGTCCTCAGAACTGTGAGGCAGACGCTCTAACCAATCGTTCACCGTGCCACCTGTCCTACATTATGACCAAAATAAAAAAGACTGGCAATATTTTTTTTATTGTCAATGTTAAAAAAGACGTAATGCAGTGCTGCAGTACAGTAAATACAAGTTCTAAAATAAAATAAGAGTATTGGGCACTTCCTGAAAATTCAAAACATCGTTTATTAGATTTAAAAAAAAAACAAAAAAACTGACGTACACACTCATGGTTTAGGAGTGGATCTTTCTACAGAGACCACATCTCTGGCTGTGACATTATTACATTGTTATTGTTGTTGTTGTTATTATTTTTATTATTTTGTATTGTGGCTACAGAGTCCACAAATGTTGAAACCCGTCGTTGTCAACTACGGAATATGTTCATAAAGCCTTCACCATAAAGGCTCCCACAGAATGGGGTATTTCTTCCCTGTGCACTTTCCTTGTTCGGTGAAGTTAGCAACTCGAGGTTGAAATGGCTACTGTGATTCCTTAAGTTGGTGACGTTCCTGACATATTTGATTTTTGTGCAACTGGCTTTACACTGCGTGTGACTTGTCCAGTTCATGCTTCCTTGTGTGTTTGTAAAATGCATATCCGTGTTTAAAAAAAATCCTTAACTCTTAGCTCATGGCCTCGTATGTGAAAAATTCGGTTATTTAGATGAGAGCGGAGCTATAACGCCCTGGATGAGACTATCGTTGACACCCGACATAGAGAGACAAACTACAATAATTTTTATCCCGCAGGGCAAAAATCAACAAGCAATGTCATCAGGTTATAGTCTATTATGATCTGCCACTGCATCCATCCTCAGTTGCTGATGTCTGTGCTGCAATGCGTGAATTTTGATTCATTTCAAAACCCCTAATCGGGACCAACTGTCCTCATTTATTTTAGTCTGAACGTGTGTCAGAACTTTTGTTCCGTGGCTCTCAGTGCCGCTAGCAGAGAGATCCTGAAAGAGTTCTTTTTATATCCACCTGTGCCATCCATCAGTCTCAGCATCTGGCCTGTCTTATTAAAACTGTTTTCGGAGAGCGACAATTTCTTTCAATGCAGTAGGGCAGGAGAAGTGAGCGTCAGGTGTTTCTACTTCACACCCCAGTCCCGGCTTTGCGGAATACCATTTCACACAGGCAGCGTCCTACGTCTGTAAGGCCCAGAATATTTGCAAGACTACTTCAACATGCCATTCGACATCGATACCTTTCATACAGAACACATGAACACACAAAAAAGGCAGACAGTGTAAAAGGGTTAGACATTCCACCAAGTTTGAATACAATAATAGTCTATTCTTGCAACATGCTGGTGTTGGCTGGAAATGTGTTGTTTCAGTTATTGTTTGCTAGTAGATTTTTTTGTCTGTTTAATTTCTAATACCCCAAACAACACTGATGATTTAAAGTCACGTTCCCGCACTTCCTTCCAATCAATGTAATAGCATCTCCATCTTAATCCTTAAGGCTTTTGCCCTTAAGCATGTGACCTGCTTCTCCCAAAAGCTGTGTTGTGGATGTAAAGGTTATGGAGTAGATCCTGTGGGATAATCCAGACTCTGGTAATGAAAGTGTGGAAGTCATGTCAGAAGGCTGTGGCAAACATAGTGACGTAGAGGCGCTGGTGGCCTTTTAATGCTTAAACACTGGCGGCTCGTAGGCTGCCTGGTGTCTGAATCGCCTTTGACTGAGAACGTTTTGTGTTCAAGGCCTCTGAGTGCATTACTATGTATGTGTGTGTGACACAGGAAAGGGTGTGACAGGATTGCTGTCTTACTGGCCAGGGCATACTCATGGCTCAGAGACCCCGGCGACTGTTCTGGGAAGTGGTAAAACACCCCGCTCACCGCCAGCATCTACCCCCAGTCACCACAACAAACACCCAGCCATATGTAGCTCTGTCAGGATGCCACCCAGTGCTGGGTGCCTGGCATGGGTCGCAGCTCTGCCGACTGTTTGAGGGCATCAGCACGAAAACAGTACCGAGTCCAAGAAAAACAACCACCGCAGACGAACCCACAGACGACTGTTAGTCATACAAGTCAGCAAGGCATGACATTATCTGTTCCTCTTACCGCAGTATCAGCGAGTTGAGTTGAGAAGTCATTGACATACCGTAATTATCTCCGCCACGGAGGTTGTGACTGTTGTGCTTTCAGCAATGTGGGTTTATTGCTGTGTTTCTTTGCTGGTGTGACACTTGTTTTTTTTTTTTGTGGCACTCTGGTGCTGCAGTGGAATATAATGTACAGTTCAAACTGTATATAATGCACACAAAGGCTATATACAAAATATACTAATTTGGGATACTTAAATTGTTGTACACACAGAAAAAGAAATCCTAAAATTGTGTAGAAAGCCTTTCAAACGGCCAGATTTGGGGTGCTTCACCTATTCAGTGCATCCAATATAAATAACTTTGAATTTTGAAAGTAAATGACATCAATAAGTTAAAAATGCAAATAGAAGCAAATAAAAAATATGGATAAACTTGTAGGTAAAAACATTTGGTCACAAATGTTTGTCTTGGCTAAGTTCTTTTATGTTCTCAATGCTGACATTGCTCTTTAATTTTACTTTGTTGTGTCTGAACAAAGATAGGGTAATCTTTGAAAGGATGGTATCAAATTGTTCCCATCTCTGATTGTAACCTTAAATCGCTTGAGAAGAATACTGGTGGGTAAGGGTAACCGCGTGATACCGGGGATGTTATTGGGCGTGCATGAGAGAGGCATTGAGGAGAAAATGTATGCGATCAAAACGCGGTAATCGTAGGCGGAGCCAGATAGAAGAAGAGCGGTGGTGGGGATGTGACTGTGATACGCAGTGATGCGGCACAGAGTGTACCAGTGATGACTCAGCTGGCTCTCCATATAACCACCAGTCTGTCTCTCTCTCCCCTCTTCCATCACTCTGACTCTCTTTCAAAAAAACGACCTAATTGGTTGACGAGTTCTTACGACATCGGCCCTTGGATTTATGTCAGATCTCGAGCTGAGCTTGCCGCCTCGCTCGTCTCAACCTCCCTAGGATTGCTCACAGCTGTGATGGTGGCGCCTTTGTGGCTCATCGAAATTAGCTTTCCTTTTGGGCGAGAACTTTCTCTCTCTCAATTTGTGCATGTTGCTTGTTTGTTCATCTTTGCCAGCCAAATGCGGTTTATTACCTGCGAGACTATCGGTGTCACCTGGCTTGTAAATGTTGCATTTGTGACTCTGTAAACACAATAGACCGTGACAGTGGTTTTTTTGGTGTTTGTTCTGTGCCTGCGCTATAAGTCTTGAATTAAAAATAAATAAATAAATAAATAAACAACTCAGATAAAGTATTGAATAATCACTGAATCTATTAAAGAAAATCCCCAAAATCACATTTACTGACTCTGTGTCGACTGTCTTACTTGCAAGCTGTTCACAAAGTCAGAGTTGAAAGATCTCTATCTTCCTCCGTGTCTGCTTTCCGGCACGTCTCACCTCCGACTATCTCTGTCCCTCTCGTGCTTAGCCTGCCTTCCGTCATTTCCGTCACCTCTGAGCCTGGTTTGTGGAATGCCATGTTGAGTCTCGTCCTTCTTCGCAACACGCGATACTTCCTATGTCCTTCCGTGTCTGTGCGCCGTCGCCGTGTGCCGCTCATCTTACCTGCTCCGGCTCCGTTCAGTCTCGCCCTCCACAATCAGCCCCAGAGGCACAGACACCCCATCCTCCTCTCTTCTATCACCTGATCCTACCCCATCCGCCTCAGTATCTATCCCTTTCTTCTTCCCGTCATCCCGCCGGCTTAACCTTTGGCCCATCTCTTTTTTTGGAAGGCGGAGAAAAACATTTTGTAATAGGCCTGTGACAGCATTGGTCTTCTTCTAGTTAGGACTTCTGCTAGCTCCCTGTCTGACTCCCACTTACAATGTATATGGACAAATGTCTTCCAATCAGTGACTGATCAGGGGTTAGACTAGTCCCTAAGATCAATAGTAGTGTTGAATAACTTATGCGATGAGCTACAATGAACACTGAGAGATACTGTCCAACATCAATGACCTCCCAAACCTTTTGAATAAATGGAAAAAAATACCCAGACGTACTACAAAATCTTGTAGAAAGTCATTAGCCACGTCTCCACCTAGCGGTATGGTTCGGTTCAGGACGGAACCTGATTCAGCTCACTGCGGACGCAGGCCAGATAGCTGCGTCCGCAGCTCAAATAGTGTGACATCATAGCGTACCATCAAGACAGCATCTGATAAACCAATTAAACAGTACTGCTAAAAAATGAAATTCCAGATTTTTCCTTAAATGACTTTGTTTTCTTGCAATTCATTTTAGTCATTAGCCCTTTTTCAGCAGTTTTCCGTCTTTTTCCCCAACATCGCTGTTCTGTGAGAGGTATGTTTTGGTAGGTTCTGTGTGAAAGGCACAGGCTGATAAATTCTAGCGCTCTACTGTTATGCCTCTTATACGCCAATTTTGAATTGAAACTCTATACTGTAACACCAAAGAAGATGGACAATTTTGTCACGTGTCGACCAATCAACTTAACTAGTACAGTAGTCATTTGCCCTAGATCCACCTTTCACACGCATACCATTTTTACCGAGGCTGCAACAAATAGTGGGATGGTTCAGGTTGGAATTTTGCGACCCTTTTACAATGGAAACAAAATGGAAGCATACTACTTGGTGGTTAGTATCTGACACAGCTATTCCATCCATTACCTGATCCAAAGCATACCGGGGAAAATGTAACCCTTTTTATTATTACAAGTATTGCTTTGTGAATCTTACCCCCACGACGAGGAATTTGGACCATCCCTCGGGTCACGGATGGGTTTCATCCCGCCTGCCACGCCCGCGCTCGCACATTCGCGCCCCGTTAAGCCACTCTCGTGCACGTTTGTCAAAACCTCAAAGACTGTAATGGCTGTCTCTCATTTCACTTAATCTGCCCTAGAGGAAGGCCAGGAGGCAGCTCTGTAGCCCTGATTAATAATAGGCTTTGGAAATAGTGTCTCTCCACCGCACACTTTTGACTGTCTGCCTTCAAAAACCCACTCAAAGCCCCTGCTTCCCCCACTGCTGCTTTCCAAGTCATCTGTAATTTAAAAAAAAAAAAAACACCATTTTGAATATGGTTCACAAATTAGCCTAACAACTACATGCAATTATTGTTTTTTGTCTAATTTCAGAAACATCAAATTTGTGTGTTTCAAAAGTTTTTATTCTGTGCTCATATTTCATGGGTATGATTGAATGTGCCACATTTAATGCAGCCCTATGGGGGGTACAAGCCAGTGCAAACTGTAGGCCGGTCCCAAGACCAGATAAATGCAGAGGGTTGCGTCAGGAAGGGCATCCGGCTTAAAACTTTGCCAAAGAAATATGAGCGTTCATCCAAAGAATTCCATACCGGATCGGTCGTGACCCGGGTTAACAACGTCTGCCACCGGCGCCGTCAACCTGCAGGGCACTGGTGGAAATTCAGCTACTGTGGGTCGAAGTCGAAGAGGTGGAAAGCAGGTTCTTCGGCAGAAAGAGGAGGAAAGCACAGAGCCTAGAACTGAATATGGGGACTTTGAATGTTGGGACTATGACAGGAAAATCTCGGTAGTTGATTGACATGATGATGAGGAGAAAGGTTGATATATTGTGTGTCCAGGAAACCTGGTGGAAAGGCAGTAAGGCTAGAAGTTTAGGGGCAGGGTTTAAATTCTTTTATCATGGTGTCGTTGGGAAGAGAAATGGAGTCGTGGTTATTTTAAAAGAAGAGTTGGCTAAGAATGTCTTGGAGGTGAAAAGAGTATCAGATCGAGTGATGAGGCTGAAACTTGAAATTGAGGGTGTTATGTATAATGTGATCAGTGGCTATGCCCCACAGGTAGGATGTGACCTAGAGGTGAAAGAGAAATTCTGGAAGGAGCTAGACGAAGTAGTTCTGAGCATCCCAGACAGAGAGAGAGTCGTGATTGGTGCAGATTGTAATGGACATGTTGGTGAAGGAAATAGGATGTTGATGGAAAAGTACAGAGAAGGTCAGAAGGAGCTACATTGTGTCTTTGTAGATCTAGAGAAAGCCTATGACGGAGTACCCAGAGAGAAACTGTGGTACTGCATGCGAAAGTCTGGATTGGCAGAGAAGTATGTTAGAATAATACAGGACAGCAGAACAGTGGTGAGGTGTGCTGTAGGTGTGACAGACGAATTTAAGGTGGGACTGCATCAGGGATCAGCCCTGAGCACCTTCCTGTTTGCAGTGGTGATGGATAGGCTGACAGATGAGGTTAGACTGGAATCCCCGTGGACCACGTTTGCAGATGACATTGTGATCTGCAGTGTAAGGGAGCAGGTGGAGGAACAGTTAGAAAGATGGAGGCATGCACTGGAAAGCAGAGGAATGAAGATTAGCTGATGTAAAACATAATATATGTGCATGAATGAGAGGGATGGTGGGGGAAGAATGAGGCTACAGGAAGAAGAGCTAGCAAGGGTGGATGACTTTAAATACTCGGGGTCAACCGTCCAGAGCAATGGTGAGTGTGGTCAGGAAGTGAAGAAATGGGTCCAAGCAGGTTGGAACGGGTGGAGGAAGGTGTCAGGTGTGTTATGTGACAGAATAGTCCCTGCTAGGATGAAGGGCAAAGTTTATAAAACAGTGGTGAGGCCAGCCATGATGTACGGATTAGAGACAGTGGCACTGAAGAGACAACAGGAAGCAGAGCTGGAGGTGGCGGAAATGAAGATGTTGAGGATCGCTCTCGTAGTGACTAGGTTGGATAAAATTAGAAATGGGCTCATCAGAGGGACAGCCAAGGTTCGATGTTTTGGAGACAAAGTTAGAGAGAGCAGACTTCGATGGTTTTGACACATCCAGAGGAGAAATGGGGAGTATATTGTTAGGAGGATGACGAGGATGGAGCTGCCAGGCAAGAAAGAGGAATACCAAAGAGAAGGTTGATGGATGTCGTGAGGGAAGACATGAGGGCAGTTGGTGTTCAAGCGGAGGATGCAGGAGATAGGCTTACATGGAAAAGGATGACGCGCTGTGGCGTCCCCTAAAGGGACAAGCCGAAAGGAGAAGAAGAAGATTGAATGTGCCACATTTAAGCAGCTCCAGGTGAAGAACCGGAAGATATTAATCTGTTCTGACAGCGAATGCGGTGAGACTAACTACAGAAAAGTTTGCCAACAAAGCCCCAAACAGAAATTTGATGCAAGTACAGAATAACAAAACAGGATCAGGACTGCCATTTTGTCTTCCTGTTAGTTTAGTTTGCACATCAGTGTCTTTAGCCTGAAAATTCCGAACAGAGTATCTTAATTTTCCCAGAACCTTTCACCTTTTTGCAGTTTTAGCTTGCTTAAAATAAAAACAACAACAAAAACAGCTAATTGTTCATTTTTTTGTTGCATTGTCAAGCCTTCTTTGCAAAGACCTGACTCTCCATGTGTCTTTTTTTCCAGGTGGTGCTGGAGTGCGTCCTGCAGGAGGGCCTCGTGTACAACAAGGTCAACCCCATCTTCCACCACTGGAGGATCAATGACAAAAAGTTCGGGCTGACCTTCCAGAGCCCCGCCGACGCTCGCGCCTTCGATCGAGGCATACGTAGGGCTATTGAGGACATCAGCCAAGGTGGGCACCTCTGTTGCACATGTGCATGTTGGCCTGCATTCCATGTGACATACAATGAGCTGATTAGTGATTAAGGACGTCTCTGGATGCTAAGCATGAGTCCTACTGTGTCATCTTGTTAGCACCAGCTGCCCATACAAACTCTCCAGATCAAAAACGTAAGGTCAGTTTTCCTTCAATCTGCAATCGTCAGTAAGCCAAAATAGACTTAAAATCAGTCCAACTTAAGGTTCTTGTTTGTGCAGTACACCTGCACAGTAAACACTTAAACTCTGTGAATGTCAGCTACAGCAGAGAAGGGCGAGTCGATCTCACTTATTCCTCCTTCCTCTGTTCTCGTCTGTGTCCTGGCATCCTCTGTATTCTGTCACTGTTGTGTAATGCCTCTCTCCTCGGCGCACACACACACACAAACAGGTTCCTCTGTATTCCTATTGCATCGCGCCGCTGCCGGTCGCTTCACTTTGTGAATGTGTGCGGGCGAGGGTGGCAGAGGAGGGTCAGGATGGGGGTGGCCTGGGTTGTGTTGGTAGGCGGGAGAATATGTTGCGCCCCTGTGAATGTGCGTTCACATGCGCGTGTATCGGGCTTGCGGTTCTCTGTTGCCATGGCAATGCTGGGCACATGGCTCAGGCAGCTTCAAGAGCCGAGTTGTGCCGCAGTCGCTGTCTCGCTCTCTTGCTCCCTCCCCAGCATTGAAGAAATGCACACAGCTTCTTCATGTGATTGATTGAGACCAAAGTCCTCTGATGGGTTCTGTCTTCTGTGGCTGCACCCCCCATCCCCCCTACCTTTTTTCGCTGCACTGTATACACAGCACCAATGTGGAATGAGGGCTACGAAGTATGAGGTTGTATCAGAGCTGTAACAGAGGCGGGATATACTGCCTGTGTATCAGGGTATTTGTTTCGTCTGACACTCTGTTCTCTCTGCTTCGTCGTTTTGAAAGCAGTTATCACTGTCCGAGTGTTTGAAGAAAAGGCAAAGGCGGTTAAATGCCAGGCCATCAGTAATGGCTATGATTCTCCAATTTAGTGGGCCTGCTGCACAAAACAGGCTTTAGCTTGAAGAAATATAGTTTTAATATGCTTATGGCCACGTTTTTGTTTGATCATGTTTCTGGTTATGCATGATACTGCAGAGGAGATGGACAACAGTGAGGCTTGATGAGTCGTAAGACTCAAGAATGATGTGTTCTCTACAGTTGTTTACCATTTAAACTTTTTGTCTGTAACTTATGTTAGTGTCTTATGTTCAAATTATATTTATGTACAACACTGTTGCAGCAGCGGTTGTTCTTAAATGGCTATATAAATAAAATTAAGTTGCGTCTGATATCTTGCCTTGCCCTGTTGGATTAAATATTACTGTAGTTTCTCAATGAGAACTATGCAGGACAAAATACTGTGTCATTCTCAGTGCAACTTTTGCGCCATCTTTGTGGTGTAAGTTGTGGCAGTACCAGTGTTTTGCTTTCGGGGTTTGCGGATGCCGTAAACACCCCAACTTCTTTCCTGCAAAACTTTAATGTAGGTCACTTACGTCAAGAAAATAAATTGATTTGTACAGGAAGGAAAAAATGGCTTAAGGCAAGTTGATGAGCACTCTGACTGATCGGCTAAAAGAGTTAGCTGTACACCAACAGTAGAAAATGAATCCATTACAAATGGTGGTGTCAGTGTGACAGTGTCAGCTTATTAGCAAAAAAAAAAGAAAGCTTTCATTTTTGTGTTGAACGTTCAATGACATCCATGTAACTTACATCACCCACAATGAAAAAGTCGAAACGTGGTCAACCTGATACCCGAAACATGAGCTGCCAGTCTCCAGCATCTGCAGATCTTTTTATTTATTTTGTATTTTTTGGGTGGGGGGGATGTGGAAATGGCACATGGCGTTTTAGCAGAGGTCGTGTTACATTATTCGTGGCATGCATATTTCATGAACTTCCGTGTGCCCCACTGACACAAAGCAGCTTTCATTTCCCCATTTAGCCCGCAGTTGAATGGAAGCGCGAGTCTTGTCTCGTTCTGGCTTGAGGAGAATCGATCTGTTTACTTAAGCTTGCTAAATAAGTCACCCTTTTGACAGTCAAACTGCTTTGTCTAATCACTATTGCATTCTTGCATATAAACCCAGAATTGTTTTTCAAAAAGTCTTTTCACTAATCTTTTTTTTTTCTTTTTTTCTTTTTTCTTTTCTTCTTGCAGGCTGTCGGCCATTTGGCGAAGGGGATACTCCTGAGGACGGGCTACCAGTGAGTGTTGTTCTTGGGACAATTTTTTCAGACTTCTTTACGACTTGACAACACATTTACAAAACAAATACTCTGCTCATTTATATGGGTATGAAGTGATCTTGTGTTGGGTTTTATGGCATCATAAGAAGCCACCTGAGCTCATACACACTTTGGCCAAAGTGCTCCAATGTGGACATGTATCTTTCCCTGATTGCTTCAAAGATGAGCACTGCTGTGGTGCACACACAGGCGCGAAGAATGGTGTTGTTGCATATCGCACATGTTAAAGATTGATTAAAAGACCCATTCAGTCACAGCAAGAGCATCTCGAAAACTACAAATAGTGAAATTCAACATTTGAACTGTTTGGACTTGGACAGTTTCTTCCCTCATGTGAAATAACGGAAATAGAACTAATTGTGTGATATTTTAATTTATTATTTTTATTTTATTTATTTATTCATTTTAAACACTCCCAACTGGCACACAAGTTTTTTTGTTTTTTTTAAACACTCCCAACTGGCACACAAGTGCGAAAAGAAGTTGATTTTCCTTCAGTCTGCAATCATCAACAAGCCAAAATAGACTTAAAATCAGTCCAACTTAAGGTTCTCATTTGTGTAGTACACCTACACAGTAAACACTTAAATTCTGTGAATGTCAGCTACAGCTACGTTGACACTGCAGGGCATGATGCCCAATTCATATTTTTTTTGTTCAATCTTTTGATTTAGTCATTCACATAACAAAAACAAATTTGACTTGTATTGTGGACGTAATGTGTCGGTGACGTCACAAGCACAACGACGAGGCCCCGTGTTTAATGAAGTAAATGCGGCCCCTCGAGGTCTCGTCATGATGCCTTTGTGTAAATTTCAAGGATTTTGTGCAGCCTGAGTCAACATTTTCTTATATTTATCAGTTGTAAAGCATCTTCTTTTGCCACTGACTGTTTTCTGCTCCTTTATCTGCCATTTGCTTTTGTCACGTCTGTTTTGTCGGAACAATTGTGACCTTGGTCGCCTTTTGATAACATGTAAGTCGGATGAGTGCGCTGTGACTGTGCATATGGCACATGCGTCAGATAAATATCAGATTTATATCCACATATGAAAGAGCCCTGGGTCAGATATGAAAAAAAAAACAGAATTGTACTGTTCACATAAACATGAAAAATGTCACATTGGGCAAGAAAATCTGAATTGACCTGCAGTGTGATCATCATACGCATCGTCACTTGTTACCATGATCCCAAACAGCGGAGCATGTGGAATCTGTTAGTGAACATGCAGTTTAGTGCCCGCTGTTTGGGATCATGGTAACAAGTGACGATGCGTATGATGACGGTTTCAAGTGACTCCGCTTACTTCACATAATGTCCGATGTATGTTCTTAATACCTTAGTTGAGTCTTGTCCTTTTTGAATAGGATATTGCAAAAGCCATAGAAAAAGCAAAACTGAGGCGTACTTCATCTGTTGCCTGCTGAACTGAGGTCTTGTGTGCTATGCTGACATCTCACATGATGTCATGTAAGATGGAGGTTCAAGCACCAAAGTTTTGTGACTTTTGGCCGACTTGTACATATTGAGTGACGTTTGAGGGAATTCAGATGGCATGCCATCTTGGCATGCCAGCTTTTTACTTCCTGCTGTACCTCTCGCAAGTTATTAGAGCTTAGCTACATGTTCATCACCACGGTTCAACACTCTTGACTCCCCCAAACCCTCAACCCCCGCCCCTCAGTATCTTCAAAAGAGGGGAGAGGGACGGAGCTGCGTCCTTGTTCCTGTGGCAAAGTTCCTCTTTAAGGGATCAGGCTAAACACACAGGAAATCCAATGGCACTGTTGTTGCTAGGCAGCAAGGAGGGGTTGCAACGGGAAAGGGGGGTGGGGGGTGTTCACAAGGTTCAGCGTGCGAGCCACCGAGGGTGTCACCATGGTGATTTGGCATCCGAATGTTGCGGTCGCAAGACCTGGGCTGCACAGAAAGAGAAGTGAGCCAGTTGCAAGTGGAGAGCTTGCAAATAGCAGAAGATCAGGCCTCATGAAGTTATGAGACAGTTTGAACTGACAATAAGTGCAGGATAGCCATGTGCATTTCATGTGATACAAATAGCCTCAACGGGTCTTTGTGTTAGCCTTGGTAAAACGACAATGGGTTTGTGGTAGTATGACTCTATGTATGTGTTCAAGACAGTGATCTTAACCCATTCATATGGCCAAACCTACACAAATGGCTTGTTTTACCCATGAAGAACAAATGCAGTTGCACAACTCAGCTGCGCAAACGGTCTGCCAAGACTGATGTGGCACATCCAAATCATTCACAATGCCCTCCCCCAAACTTCTGCATTTAATTTAGAACGAACAGGAAGTTTTAATTTATCGCTTAGGTTCACTGAGGTTATGCTGGCTGCTTGGCTTTATGGCAATGGCTGGTTTGGGCGTAGCTGAATATGGCTCCATAACACACCTTTGAGTTGGGGCGAAGAGTGGCACAAAGACTTCTTGAGATATGAGAGAGGTATTGAACTTCATGTTTGTCTTGGCAAAGAGGCAAATCAATATTTGTTTTAAGGGCTTCATGACGAATGAGCCAAGTTTGCGCCTCTTTGTTTTGACACCAACAACACTCAAAGATAAGACCTTTTTTAAGGCGCTTGAGATGATTGCCTAACATGACATCGCTGTTTGATGACAACCGTCCACAGTAGTGCCTTGAGATAAATTCAATTCGTTCTTTGACCACGCTCATAATCTCAAATCATCTTTCCACATTTAAATTGAATCGGACTGCCATTAAACCACTCCAGCCCCCCCCCCCCCCCAAAAAAAACCATATTTTGTAATTTGTTTTTTAAAGAGAAATACACCACATTTAGGAATGGCATAATTAAATAGAATTTTAAAAAAATTATTTTTTTATCACCCTTTCGCCTGCAATGTACATTTTGCTGCTCATCTGGTGGTCACGCTGAACACTTTCGGTACATCAATAATATTAGTCATTCTTTATAGAGGGTAAAGAATATACACGTATTGTTACTGTATATTGTCTGCATGTGTAACATGCTGCAACCTGTTACTGAAAGGGTAACAACACCGCCACATAGATGCTAATTGTTAGCCCGCCTGCCACCATACAGACCAATGGCGGTGTTTGTTTGTTAACGTAATAACACATGTTTCTATATGGGAAAACCGCTTTTGTCTTGAGTCTTAGCTGGTCTTCAAACCAAAGTAAATGATGAGGCTAAACCACAAGTACAGTATGGACCCACGCAGTTTATTTTGCGTGTTCTGGGAGGAATATATGCAAATAGATTAATTTAGCATGTGCAATGTGATTTCTCAAACCTGATTTTGCGCATTTAAATACCATGTCTGAAAGGCAGGTACAAAACCGCATGCGAAGTGGTGCCAGCGCAGAGGCGGTTGGTAGAACGTTTTCCACTTGTGTAAACTTTTTTATAAATTTACATTTGGGCTATTTAAAAAGAAAAAAAAAAAATTGCACTGTACGTTCGTTTAGTAATTTTAGTAAGCTGTCTTTTATTTCTCTACTTTGTTTTTAAATGTTTTTTTTGCTCTTTTTTTAAATGCTTTTCAATATTATACTTTTAATCATGTAAAGCACATTGAGTTACCTTCTGCATGAAATTTGCTGTATAAATGAAGCTGCCTTGCCTTGCCTATGGAGCAATGCAATTTTGGCGCTTCTAAATGATGCCATATCACCTATGACCTCCTTTCAACTCTGCATTTCTTTGTGTTTGGGTCATTTGCTATCTGTGCACTGTGATAATTGGCACCAGCCTCTCTTAAGAGCAGTTTTTTGAGTGTGCTGGCCCTAGTTTTTGACTTCAGTGTTATGCAGGATGGGCAGATACATCCTATTCATATGCACTTAGAGTGAGTTAAACAAAAACGTTGCTTTTATGCAGTAGCTGGCTTATCCCAAATTTTCAGAGCGATAGATTTCTTTTCTGTAACCGGTTGTTTGTCTTCCACTAACACTTCCAATTCCAACAGTTCAAACTTCACTTTGCCCTTGTAGTGCTCTACCAAATTTTTACACTGTTGCCAACAGTGCGCTCGATCTGTCAGAGTGGGTGAACACTCAATTTAGCACCCTGTATTTTGGATCTCCGTAAAAAGATCGCAGTCTTATTAGATCATGTGCAACATGCCCACCAAGAGCATGTGGAATCTGTTAGTGAACATGCAGTTTAGTGCCCGCTGTTTGGGATCATGGTAAATCAGGCCCTGCATGTTTTGAAGGACACTGTGGAGATCCACCCATCCATTTTCTGAGCCGCTTCTCCTCACTAGGGTCGCGGGCGTGCTGGAGCCTATCCCAGCTGTCATCGGGCAGGAGGCGGGGTACACCCTGAACTGGTTGCCAGCCAATCGCAGGGCACATAGAAACAAACAACCATTCGCGCTCACAGTCATGCCTACGGGCAATTTAGAGTCTCCAATTAATGCATGTTTTTGGGATGTGGGAGGAAACCGGAGTGCCCGGAGAAAACCCACGCAGGCACGGGGAGAACATGCAAACTCCACACAGGCGGGGCCGGGAATTGAACCCGGGTCCTCAGAACTGTGAGGCTGACACTCTAACCAGTCGGCCACCGTGCCGCCCTGTGGAGATTATTGTTTTTTAAAAAAAAAGATGTAAAAAGACACATTTTTGTGAGGGTGAGCGGTTCATAAATGCTCTTCTCTTGAGGTTCTTGTGAGTCATCGCAAGTCTTCAAAATAACGTGAATGAGGTAGGTTTAGTCTACAGCACAATTACATGTTTTGAAGGGCAGCTCTGGTCAGTGGATATATACCTGTTAAAAACACGGCGCAATAAAACACGTTTTTCTAAAGGCAATCGACTCTTGTGAGTCATCACTTGAAACAAATTGAATGATGGAACTGGGTTATATAGCCCACAAATGTGTTGGGAGGACAGTTTTGGCGGCCAATTAAGATACTTATTAAAAGCATGTTATAAAACATGTTTTTTTATTGGCTGTTTGGTACTTTTAACATAATGTGCAGGATAACACGGAGAATCTTATGTCATAGTGGACGTTTATCATTAATGGAGAAGCTTACTGTTGAACTCAACCGTGTTCCAAAGAGATGATTCAGGCCGACCTCAGGCCTTTCTGTTCCAACGCCATGTGACGACGGAAGTATACGAGATGCTCCCCGGTGCTCGTGCGAGGCCAGGTTGCTTCACTTAAACCCCCTCCTCCCTGTCCTCCATCCTCCTCCCTCACCCCCAGCCACATCTCTGGGGTCAGATCAGCTCCAGATTGGCCCCCACGCATGCCTTTGAATGGCGGGGTTTAGGCGAGCGCTTCAAAAAGGAAGCCAGAGTCTGTTTCTCATTTTGATCTCCCCCCTCCTGCACCCTTTGCTCCTTTCTCTCTTCCTCTCACATACACATACAGCTGTCATCTGGCTTTTTAAGTTCTCTGCTGCATTTCTCCAGCTGGAGCTGGTTTATGACATTCTCTCTGCAGTCTTTTTGGCCTTTGTTTCTTTCTTATTTTCTTTCTTTCTTTCTTTCTTTGTTTCCCTCCCTCTCTCTATCCATCTCTCGCTCTCTGTTTTACACACACACACACACACACACTTGAATCCAATGTGAAGTCATTTTTTCCTTTTTCCTTCACTCCTTCTACTGTCTTGTCTTCCTAGCGTAGACACTTGGTATGTTTGGAGGCATCCACACGCACATACTTTGTACATGCTCTGTGTGCAGCTCAAGGGGGAGACTGGAGGGGGTGAAAGTTGGGGAGGTGGGAGAGAAAGAGGGGAAAAAAGAAGTCAAAGGAAGCATCTCTTAGCAACCACAGGACAGTAATTACTGTTGCAGCAGCTGGGAGCAAACCAGATTTCCGCTGTGCGTTAAAGCACTGGCGTGGGCTCCTTTCCACCCGACACTGACTAACCAGAGCCGGAGGCCTCCCCCACACAACACTGAGAAGAAGAGAGAGAGGACTAACCCAGCCTTGATCCGATCAGGGTGGTGTGAGTGTGTGTGTGTGTTGGGGGGTGCACAAGCTTGGATCGGGGTTAAACTATTAAGGTGCGCATATCTGGAAAGAGTGGAGCAACTTTGAAAAACTTGTGAGCTTGGTGGTGTCAAAATTAGTCCTCAAAGGTTTTACAAGAACCATAAAAAGATCTTTCCTAAGTATCTCACTAGACCTCAGTCAAGCACGTGTCAAATAATTCACTCTCCTTTTTTATTTGGCTTTTTGTTTGGCTTACTCCAAAAGAAGTACCAGCATCAACAAGGCATCTTAAGTGAAGAAGAAATTCCAGGCTAACTACTAACATTAGCGGCTGATTCTAGCTAGCTGCTATAGTAGTTACTAATGCCTGGGTCAGACTATAAGACAAATTTGGTCTAGTCTTGTCAGACTACTGTCATAAAATCACAAGATGTATTCCAATACCACCGTATCCCATCTTTTACGATCACTGGGCTTTATCTTGTCAAATCAAACTCTGTCATGGAGGCATGACCAGAAAACGTGACACCTCTCACCATAACCAGATACAGCCATTAGCATGGCGAAAACAAGTTGTTGTTAAACAATGGATCGCTGCGGCAATTTTTTGGGGGAAAAAAGAACAAAAAAGGGGGAGAAATGTGCGGTATCACCGGGTGCTTAGGAGCTGACGTTTGGGGCTATTCATTCAAGGATGGCTTGAGGTATGTTCACGTACTTTTAATATGATATGGCTTGCAAGCAGGCAACAAAACGTTATGTAGCCAAGCAAGCTAGAGCTAGCACTAACGTTTGGATGTAAACATGCCGGCGTTCTGTCCAATCATGTTCGAAAGCTTCGATAAACATTTTGTGCGTGTGAATAAATGATGACAACGGCAGCAAATTATGTTGACAATAGCAAGCACAGAAGGCGATGCACGGGTCACAATACGCAATCCTATTGGTTGACGTCAAGGTGCGCTGTTGTTGAGTTGTCGTTGATATGTCACACTACATGGGCAATATATATATATATATGTTAGATATAATGTCAATGTTTAGGTTTTATTTGGAGCAAAAGCTTAGATTTAATGGACTGCGGCTGTGCACTTAATTTTGGAAATCCAACCAGCTACATCTCTACATAGAACAAAAGCAACCGGTGTGCTCACGTTCGCCCCCTTCAGTGAGGCAGAGTGCTGTCTGCCTCACTTCACGCTTTATCTGCAGTTTCATGCGATCAGAAATACTGAATATGTAAGACACATATTAAATACAATAGCCTGACCATGGACAATGAGAGTGCATATTAAGAATGTCTATTGAAGACATCGAGAGACAGAAACAGGCACTTGACAATTACAAGCCACCTCAACCCAGTTAATGACAGATTGCACAATCTGAGGTGAAGCTTTGCTACTTGCTGCCATGCTTCACATCTGGCCCATGTATTTAAACAGGAAATAGTAAAAATCATTGGTTATTGGATTTAATAAGAAAATCAATATAAAGCACAGACCAGAGAACGAAAATGTAGAATTTGATTTAATCATTTGCTTGTTTTTTTTGTATTCATCATGATAACATTTTACAATAGTGATGTACCTCTTTTTACACTTGAATGGCATGCACAACTGGAAGTTTGGCCATGGAAGGGATTATTAGTTCCTTTAGGAGAAATATTTTTTTAAATCCAAACAAAATAGAGGTTGCACAGGCCCCAGCATCCAGGAACAGAAAGTCTTGTACCTTTTTAAGTTTTCCTATTGTAGTTCTTTTTCAACAAAGCAACACTTCATATGAATCAACTGCTAGCTGCTTCATAAATTTATTCCAACTTGGACACGACTTTGCATCCGTGATGTGATGTTTGGTGCGTGGATGAGCTAGGAGGCGCTCAGATGCTTGTGCTGACATAATGTTGGCTCCTGATGTAATATCCTCCCCCATATTATCTCTCTCTCTCTCCCTGTTTCTCCCACACCTCTGCATTCATGAATCATGAAATAGCCGTCACATTAGTTGCCATGAGTACTGAAGTCTTGGAACTATTTCACTGTTTTTTTTTTTAATCGAAGCCTGTTTATATATAATCTACGGTGCACGGGCCTGAAATTCATATTCCCCATACAGCGCATATGTTCCTACGCGATGCAGTCTGCGGCATTCACAAGATGCTATATATAGAAAGTTCAGCCTGATTGTTGTCAATGGTGAGATCCGTTTCGTTTGGAGACGTTGTGAAACGAGGCTTCAAGAGTACTCGTTGAAGAATGCTTTAGTTAATTTGAGATGAAAAGTGTCCTTTTTATTTTTAGGCGTGTGTTTGTAGCTTTTTCATGAGTTTTGTGGGAATGCACAAAAAGGG
The DNA here is from genome assembly GCF_024500385.1 of Phyllopteryx taeniolatus. Taxonomy (NCBI): domain Eukaryota; kingdom Metazoa; phylum Chordata; class Actinopteri; order Syngnathiformes; family Syngnathidae; genus Phyllopteryx; species Phyllopteryx taeniolatus. The sequence goes on along the minus strand of NC_084514.1, from coordinate 6,171,951 downwards.
CTGTTGGGAACTTTTGAGTTCTCACACAGAAGGTCCTTTAGTCATCGCTGCAGCACCCTTTGACAAGCGTAGGTGCAGTATACCCTCTGGTGGTTACAATTGGAACGCAACCACACCAGTGAAAACAAAACTGACCTGGTCATGAAAAAAAGGTTTTTGTTTTGTTGTTTATGCTGACTAAAATGGTGGCCTCATATCTCAATGTGTTTCTTTCTGTGTCTGTAGGCTTGTGAGGAGCCTCCCTCCATCTGTACACCCATGAAGGAGCCCTTCTCCCCCCTGAACAATGTGGTGTCCACCGAGCCCTTCAGGGGCTGCTATGTACGCGCTCAGCCCTTTGACGAGTTCCCCTCCAGCAACCGACGATACCTGCCACCACAGGTCTGATCCTCATACCACACCCAACTATCTATTTCGGCTGAATGGACAAAAGTCTTGAGTTACGCGAATGAGAGTTTAGCCGGACTATTTGTGCCCCTTTTACACTGCACTGTACCTACTCGGCTAGACACGACTCCACTTGCTTTTAATGCGTTTCCATCTGCAAAACCAGGTCAATCAAACCTAATTTGTACAGCACCTTTCATACATAAAAATGTAACACAAAGTGCTTCCAAAAAATGGCTTTTACGGTACCAGCGTTATGAGTCAACACTCAGCTAGTTTGCATATTGGTATAAGAATACATGGTCACGCAGCAAAAGAAGGCAGTAAGGCACGCTCAGTTACCGTCGTACCTCCTGTTTTTCATTGGATTGCTTTAAATGTATGGCCGAGAATTCTTCTTCATACAAATATTTATTGTAATTACGACTTTACTGTGGGCAGCACGATGACAAGCACATGCGCCTCACAGTTCTGAGGGTGGGGGTTTGAATCTTGGTTCTGGACCTCCTGTGTGGAGTTTGCATGTTCTCCCTGTTCTTGCGTGGGTTTTCTCTGTGTACTCTTGTTTCTTTCCACATCCGATGAACATGAATGTTAGGTTCAATGAACCTTAAATTGTCCATAGGGAAGTGTGAATGTTTCTTTGTGCCCTGCGATTGGCTGGCAACCAGTCCAGGGTGTACCCCGCCTCTTCCCCGCGGTCGGCTGGTGACCCTAATGATGATAAGGGTATAACAAAATTAATGGACTGTGTACTATTTCTAGTTCCTCATCAGACAGGGTCTAAGTGTACTGATCCGGTACAACATGGATGATGTAAAGGGGTGCTGGTTAAGTGCTGCTCGGGGTGTAATTGTAACATCGCACAATATACAGCTTAAAAACTACAAAAATGAACACACAGGCTAATGTTAGCGTATCCTCTTGCTCTTTGAAAAATCTGGCATTCCTCAGCCGTGACAGAGGCAGGACACCACCCGCGTGTAAGGGGTTCCGAAATACCAAATACCTGCTACTTGCTTCTCCCGTTGACAGGATCAATTGATGATATCAGACAAGTATTTTATGAAAGTGGTCACTAAAGAGCCGTTCACCAGGCATGGGAAAGACTGGTTGTTATGCAAAACCATCATTTGCCAGCCACACTTGGCAACAACAGCAACTCTCATGTGACCACCCCAAGGGGACACACCCACCAGACACATGAATAGGGAGGGGCTCCACATCTAAAATAACTGATAACTGAATAAACCTTTTGGATTAAAGGTGAAAGATTTGCAACAACCAAGAGTCGTCCATTTGCCTCGATTCAACTTCTACAGATTACCGTGACCTGGATGACTGAGAAACCAGACGGAAGAATTTTATACATCATGCCAAACGTGGGCGTTGATGTTGTCACTGCAATTATCTGTTTGTTGCTGTGCATTGTAAGCACACACAACTGCGGCACTAACCTGCCTTTGCTGGGTTCTTAATAAAAGGCAAAGTTAGATAAAGGAGTACATTTTGCAGGACCTGTGTGTAAAACAGGCTGCCGTGGCTTATGTGGATCCTGCAGCATTTTACTCCACAGTCTCCGCTTGGCTGCAGCGGTCCATTTTGTTGCTGACCTCAGTCTCCTTTCGGATAAAAATTGTCTCTTTTGCGGGGGTTTCACACAGGCCCCATCAGAGTTATGATTTCTCTCAGGAGGCCATTATGACTGACTTGTGAATATCATATTAATGTATAATCGCCCTATTAAATTATTACGTATACTTACTTGCCCTTGCATTTCTTTATATATGTTTTAATAACAAATAGAATTTAAAACCAGAAGTCATGGAAAATAGTGACAACCAAATATACATACTAATATATATATGTGTGTGTGTGTGTGTTTTAAGCACAGATTTTCTGCCAAAATGAAAAGAACGAATCCATTTAGCAAGAAGCATGTAGGCACACTATTTGCTTCACTGGTCCACAAAAAAAGTATGTAGTGGGCCGGATCTGGCCCTTAGTCCTTAAGTTTGACACCTGTGCCTTTAGGTGTGAGGGTTACGACTTATGCATTCAGTGCAGCGTGGTTTTCACTTTACTATTTTGAAGTGGAAAACCGAGGCGAGTAGTGACTACTGTGCAGTGGAAAATAGGATTATTTTTGTTTCTTAAAATGTTGATCTTAAAGTTTGTGAGAAATTATTTTATCAGTACTATATATAATTATTTGTGTCCAACTATCTTAACTGGTTTCTCCATTGTCCCGGTCTCCAAGGTTTCATTCAAGTCCACCCGCCACGTCAGCTTTCACATGGACGAGGAGGAGATCGTTCGAATCAACCCGCGCAAGGACGTGCTCATCCGTGGCTATGAGGACTACCGCCACCCGGTCATGTGGAAACAGGAGGCGGAGCGCGAGGACCTGGACTTCCCGGCCACCTTCCACAAACTGGACAGTAAGAAGTGCGAGTACCTCTTCCCCGACGGCGCCGGCGGGGACCCCCACTCGGGCCCCGGTCTGGGCAAGGACACGGCCATCAAGACTCAGCCCTCGCCGCTGCTCAAGTCCAAGAAGGGGCGGCGGCGGCGGGAGGACGGTGAGCGCTCGCGCTGCATCTACTGCCGTGAGATGTTCAACCACGAGGACAATTGGCGGGGGCAGTGCCAAGATGCCCCCGACCCCATCAAGCAGTGCATCTACAAAGTCAGCTGCATGCTGTGCGCTGAGAGTATGCTCTATCACTGCATGTCCGACTCGGAGGGCGACTTCTCGGACCCGTGCTCGTGCGACACGTCCGACGAGCAGTTCTGCCTGCGCTGGCTCGCCCTGGTGGCGCTCTCTTTCATCGCGCCCTGCATGTGCTGCTACCTGCCGCTGCGCGCCTGCCACCACTGCGGCGAGGCGTGCCGCTGCTGCGGGGGCAAGCACAAGGCAGCCGGGTGACCCTGTGCCGCCCCTCTGGGACACCCTCAAAGCTAGCTAACACAGGAAGCGGATCAATTCAACGCCGGCATCCTTTTTTTCCACCCCCTGCCCATTCTCTCGGACAGGGCGGTGTTGTTGAACGCCAGCTCTTGAGGGCTTTTGGAGATTTCAGTTTGCGTTTGTCGCCGACGAGCTGCAGAGGAGGACAAACTTAAGCATTGCGTCGAGCTAAGTCCGGACGAGGAAACGAGGACACTGAGATTACTAGACTTGGAGATGTTACTAAATGCACCACATTCTCACACACACACACACACACACACACACACACACAAACACACACACACACACACACACACACACACATGCGTCTAACTATGAAGGAAAGTTGTCTTTTTGTACAGAGACAACAACAAAACTATTCAGAAAAATAACTTGCTGTTTGAGTATGCTAAAAGGGATACATACGTTCTTATGCTTATTTTCTGTGACGTTCCAGTCGGGTAACAGTGGCCTTTCCTTCCCTTCATGACAGTGTAATTATTAGACAGAAAAAAACGTGCACTAGACATGACGTCGCCCCTTCCCCATTTTACCCATTGAGTGTCATTTAAACATCAGTGTGGTGCATACATGGCCACTTTATTCCCTCGGGCAACTGCCTCACATCGACCATTTTGATTGCATTCCAAAATAAAGGGACTCAATCCATTTGTCAGAAGGGAAAATGGTAACTGACTTTCCCTCAAAACGCTCCAAAATGCCGTGGAAGACAACATCTTTACAAATTTGAAAGCCCACCTATTTACTACATTAAATTTATTTTATTTTTATTTTTTGGGGGAATCACCCCCCCCCCCCCCCATTTTCCATTTTCCTGTTAAAGTTCTGATTCAAAGCTGAAATTTTGCTCAACCAGCAAGTTTTGTTTCGGTGAGTGAGGGCTGGCGGTGCTCCTATTTTATTATTTTTTTTAAGAAAACAACCAGGCACTTAAAATGAGGCTTATTCTTTGAGGCACCCTTCTATGATTATGGAATTAGTCTGAATAAAAGCACTGCTCTCCGAGCTTTAGGTTGCAGCACCTCTCCACCTCTAAAAAGTCCTGTGTTTGTCCCACAATTTTTAATTTTTTTTATTTTTAATTTTGTTC